>NW_027176372.1:22791259-22887710 GCF_023349555.1 Cebidichthys violaceus
GTCTCAATGATTGAGTGTCAGCTCTAGAGTTGTAAGTTGCAGCCGAGCCAGTGTGGAGTTGCAATAACCATTTGTCCCAAACCGGGTGAAATGTGGGAACGGGCCTCGACATCGCTCCCCGTGTCCGCCGGGCCGCTCTAATAGAGACCGGCACCTATGGGAATTCAATCACACCTCACATGCAGAGGGACTATTTCTCATTCTCCTCATTGGTTTCAACACATCAGCCGCGGTTCTGGGGGTTTGATTCTACGATCTCAGGAACATATTTTGTAGAGTCCTTTAGTTTCTGAAGGATTTTTATTTATTTTTTTTTTTTTCAGAATATCATGAATAAGCTTTATATTCACTTTTACCCTGAGAAACATGATTTCTTTTTCAATGAAGACTTTTAAAAGCCTCTATGGAAGGTGAGTGGTTTGGTTTGACCTGTGGCTAGGTCTGCACAAGATTGCTTTCTGCTAAAACATTTACGAGTTGAGGGAGCCCACAGTGAATCCTTGGGAGCTGGCTATTTGACAGTCTGAGATTCTCAGACAGATGAAATGTGTCACATTTGAGCAAAGTTCACCAAATGTCTGAGAGGAGAAGAAAAAAAAAAAAATGGAGCCATCTGCTGTTTCTTCTCTGGTCTCGGCTTCCACCCACTCCATCATTAGAGTCGCTCCCTCAGATTGCCTTCACTCAAGCCTTTATCACCCAGCTGAAGCTGAGCTGTTGCATTTGGCATTCAGAGCGGCCGACGACTACCGCAAAAACAATTCATCTTAGCCTTTTTTATCCCGAAGTATTTATATATAAAAAAAGTGAGCAATCCAACCGCAAATGGCCCAAATGGCCATGTGCTATTTGAATGTGGACACACTTGTGGAGAGCTGTCACTTTGGGCTTTAAAGGACCGGGTGCTTCGCTTTAACGAGAGCTGCTTTGGAAAAGAATCTTCAAGGATCAAGTACATATTTAAAGGATCTTTACAGGGGTATCCAACACTGCTGAATAAATGATGCATTTTATTTATGGAGGGTAAAACAACAATAACCTTTGAAAAAAAAAAAAAAACCCTTCAGTTTATTTCTTCGTCCTTACTTTTGGCACCAGGTTGATAGGCATAAATTCACATTAAGCAGTTGCCAGTCCTGACAGAGAGAAGCCATCGCTGTGGCCCCCGCCCCACCATTTGGGTACAACATCTCCATTAGTTGTTTTTTTTAATGATACCTTTGGGTCCAGTGAGGAAGGCCTCTGGGGCTTTGCCTCCATCGCCACAGTGGTTCTCATCGAAGGGCAGGCAGTGCTCCCCGGTTCCTGCCACCACCTCCGCGTTGGACTGCAGCTCCTTGGTCCCGGTCAAGATTTTCGGTCGGTAGATCCTCCGGGAGTTTGTGTCCGACACGTACAGCTGGGCCGGCTTACCGGATCGGTTGCCAGGTAATACCTGTGCGCCGGGTTGTTACTGCGTTGAAGACAATAACTCAGTTATATATTAAACACCGTCCCTTCACTTTGGGCTGCTTTTTTTTCCTACCAAAATAGTGCTTTAATAGTGGTAATTTACCACTATGTGGTCGAAATCATAATCTCTGAGAGATAGCTGAAACAACCTGTTAACCCCAACTGAGGCCTGGTGAAATATGGCCTGATCACTCCCAACTAAACACACAACGACTTCCATTATACCTCTCCAGACAGCTAACATCTGTTTAAGTTACAGATAAACACGTTAGAATTTAGAAAGGACTATTGTTTAAATAAACGACCTCCTTCAGACTCATGCATTTAAAAAAAATAACTGCGATGACAGAAAGTTTAATGCTAACGTTCAATCAGGTTGTAGCATTTAAGCTTATTTGCTAAAACACACAGTGAGAATGCGTTCTATAAATGATGCATCATCTGTTCTTTGTCAGTCCAGCTGCAGCTAAACATAGAAACGGTATTATCAACTGTAAGTTAGCAGCAGCGTTGTCATGCACGTGGGTAATGAAGTGAAGAGGGAGATGATGTCTGCATGAGAAACAAAAAGGCAGGGAAGTGAGGACAGAGACGGCTGAAATGGTGGAACAGGACGCCGCTGCAGCGGTACGAAGTTCACCGAGCAGAAAATGGCCGACTTGTGAGCGCCATGGTTTCGTTCGTTATCGCTCCCCTGTGGGGAAAAAAAAGCCTTTTGGAAATTACAGAAATGACTGTCTTATGTTCACAAAGTGCAACAACTAATGGCACTGCATCTGTTTCTGCTTATTTGCATCCTTTTTGCTGTCTCATAATGGATCCCATGAATCAGACGGAAAATGCGTCAAGGATAAGGAATCAACATATTTTACGACGCGTGATTGACTGATATTTAGACTCCGAGAAAACCAATTAAATGATCGCTTTCTGCGAGTTCCTCGTAAACAAATTGGAAATGCTAAAACACTGAGCATTAACCTTTCTATTAAGCCAGCGTTGATACATAGATGGTGCTTAAGTGTCATTAAAGGGCTAAAAACAGAGGCAGTTAACATGAAAAATAGCTGGCTTTACGGCGCGGTCGTAAACACGGCTTCTCTAGTTGTACTCCAGCTTAATGGTACTTCAGTCAATACTGGTTGGCTTTGGAAGTGGGATAATGCGACGGCAAAATAAATGCGGCAATGAAACATCTTTATAAAATGATGAAGATGGAGTCATAAAACCTGACAGCTATTATGAGTCAAAGTAAATGCCCAAAAAATAGGTGGCTGCCATCAAGTTGTTATTAAGAATTCAGAAAGACGTATATGAGTAACCCTTTTTTTTTTTTTTTTTTCAAACGGCAGGGGGCGGACACAATAAATGAAACACCTGTGTGACATTGTGCAGTCCAATATAACAGCCCTGCAATAAAGGAGTCGTTCACGAAGCCGCTCACGTTAAGGCAGATGTACGGCAGCGATCGGGCCGCTCCAATACTCCCAAAGTCCACGCAACGTGAGCTGCAAGCCGATTGGTTGATCCAACGCGCGATGGGAAGCGGGCTCAAAACGGAAACAGTATAAATAAATAAAAAGGAAACATCAAAAAAGGTCGTTTTTACACCAGTATGAAAAAGAAAAGCCACGCGGATGAATTAGAATAACTCTTTGTTATTCTTTTGGAAAAATGCATTGAGGCCAAGTTAATTTTAGATCTGCTTTCTAAATCAGCGTCAGCTTCATCTGGAGATGTTATGAGCTGCGTGCCGTGATTTCACTGACGCCACCTGAAGCCGAAACACACTGAGGGACTCTTGCTCCTGAACTAATAAGAACAAAGCCTCCGCTTATCAAGGAGTTTCTATGATTTTCAAGCACATTAATAACGGCCTGGTTAAACCTCTCATGTTTCCGCTCCTACTGCGACAAACTACTGTTATTAAATTATGATAGAATTACTGACCAAAGGATTTGATTGGCACACTTTTTGATGCATTACTCACAAGACAATTAACAGGTTTTTTGAGAAATGAACCAATTTGCCGGAAAGCTCCAAAGCTTCATGAGGCTTGTCTTTTACTCTGGACCAAAAGAAATAATACAAATATAAATCAAAATACATAATCGTTGATGCCTTTTAGTTCTAGACCATTCAGGGTTAAGAGGAAACTGACTGACAGTGGTCGTGGTCATCTACCTGCATCGAGTGACCCGTAGAGGACAAGCCAAACGAAGTTTACTGTGATGACCGATAACGGGTCACGCTGTACTTATCTTCTCTGGGGGTCGTGCGGGGCTTCTACGCTACAGGCATTGATCAGCGCTGTTTGAATTACACTGAAGGGGAAACAAGACATCCTGCAGCGAAACACGGAGGAGGAAGCCGCTGCAGCGCTCAGCGAACGAATCAGTTTAGATTTCAAATGAATAAAATAAGACATTTATATATTCATATGGAAATAACTCCGTCGTCACACCAGAGACACTACGTTCCTCTAGTTCGCTCCGTGCAGCACCTCTGGCCCCTCGCGGCCATGCTAAACTCCGGGACAACCTAAGTGCCACCGATGTGCTTCTTCACTTGATCTGCTGATGTTGTCCTAATCGTGAATACGAAGCAGTTGTGTGAAAGCCCCTCTGGATAAGAGCATCTGCCAAACACCATCACCGCAAATGTAATTATACTGTATGATTAACAACGGCGCTGTTTATTGCAGAGTTATTGAATTGGACAGCATTACAGCGGGTACATAAGTGTTGATTGTATACACGTTAACTGCCTCTTTTATATTTATACCTAGAAATACTTTATATATGTAAATGCGGTGTGTGTGTGTGTGTGTGTGTGTGTGTGCTGTAGCAATTTCCTCAATACACACATTGCCAGATTCTGACAGACTGTGCACTCTTCCTCCTATTTTGGATGTAATCAAGCTATAATTGTGTAGTAATTACACACGGCAATCACTGGTGCTAAAGGCGACTGTAAAAGACGGAGTTATCCACATACTGATGAAGAGGATGATGCAGATGGTGATGAGTGAAGGAGCGCGAAGCGACATGCGCCGAGATGATGCACCTACCTGTGTCTAAAGTCTTTATTTCTATGGCAGGATAGAGAGGGAGCAGGAAAAGAGGAGAAAAAGAATTAAGACAGTGAGATGATTGGTTCATCTTAAAAAGGATACTTCTCGCTTTAATGGTCGTCATTTACCGAACGGCTCGTCATAGAAATGACTTACAGGCTTTAATAAAAAGGCTCGCATTTTTTATATATATATATATATATATATATATATACAGTGAGGGGGGAAAAAACAAGAAGCCGAAGTCTCAGAAAGTCAGAGTATCCCCTTGAAGAATCAACACAGCCGCTGTGACGATCACAGGCAATGACAGTCGGTTTGGCGGAGAGGCCGGAGAGCCTCACTCCACAGAGAGGGAAACATGTGACCCCGATCGTCACGACGCCCCGTCCTGCATTACCGCTGCTCTTCTCAATTTGGCCTCTCACATTGAAATATTGATTCGACCGCTTGATGCATTGTGCCACTGAAGCTAAACGCAGACTTTACGTTAACAGCATTTCGAAAGAGGTTCAGGGAGTCCCATATGGAGTATCTGGAGTTATATATATATGTATATATATATATATATATATATATATATATATATATACAGCACGCATGCATCATATATACCAAATAACTGACACCACTTTGGGCTTTTAAATGTTTGGAAGCGACTGGCACCAAATAAAAAAGAAGCATTCTGCAAGCAATGAAGATGTGTTGTTATTGTGCACTTATTCTTCGGTACTGGTTTGAATCCGAAACTGCCATCTGAATGTGGACTAAATTTGTCCTTAGTGTGTCTTTTATGTCAGACCGAATCCAATTTGGTCCACACAACAAGTTTTCACAGTGGTGTTTTTCTCCTTGTAAACAGAGTAAAACAGTTGCTCGGAGACACCAGCCATTTCTTAAACCATTATTTATCTAGGAGAGGCTTTTGCTGAGCATGCACGCTCATTTACAGCAGCGCTGTGGCTCCCCCGTTCACGGCGCCGCGCTCACATCCTCGCACCAGAACTGCCCTGCGGGGGCCAATCGCCGCGCAGGTACGGCGGCGGGTTCCCGACATAAGAGAGAGGAAGGCGTTTCAATCCCTTCCCCTCTTAAGATTTTAATATGTCTTCCTTATAATCTCAACGCTAAGCTCACAAAACCTACCCACCAACAGTGTGGCGACACATACGTCCTTTTTACGGCAGTTCTCATATGTACGTCTCTCATAGAGGACGATGGCCACAACGTACATTTAATCAACATCTGCCACTTAGAAATAAGCCAACTGATGGAATGAGCGTCGCCGCAGACAGAAGCCAACTTGGCACGAGGGCGTAAATCATCCCAATTACACGGTGAAGACAGGATGTCTTTTGTAATTATGAAGACGGATAGGGAAAAGATTTCAAATTTCTATGGGTAGAGGAGAGATGTGTGTGACTGAGAGTCTGTCCTCCATGCCATGTTAGCTTCCCTCTCCGCTCCGGAGACTAACTGGAGAATTGTAAAGTGGGATCCGACGCCTTTAAACTTATGCATATTTTACTTTAGGGGTCAGTTACAGAACAAACGCAATGAAGCATCGACTTCTGTCCTTTCAGGTACATGCTTTGACAACGGGACAGAGATAAAGTTGCACAACAAATGTCCCAAAGCAGGTGTACCGAGGCCATGCCCTTACCTGAGCTCCATGATACTCGTGACGTTGCCCGACGGGTAGATGCGTCGGATGTAGTTGAAATCCCCGACGTACAGACTTCCATCGATGCCCCACGCCAGAGCCACGGGCGCCAGCAGCTTGTTGCCCTGGGCCTGCCCGTTGCAGCTGGGACACGAGATGCTCCTGCGCCGCCCGTTCCCCATGACGGTGGAGATCACAGCGGGCTGGAGGGAGATGAACTGGTTCTCGCCGCTGCCTTTGTAGAGAATCCCTGGGAAAAACAAAACAGCAGGTTATTTTGCAGGTGTGAAACCGTGATTGATGTCTGACACCGGTAGCGGGTACGGGGCTCATCGCTTATCCTTCAGTCAATCAGGACGTCTCCTGAGAGGCGTTTCTCTTACACCAAGGGCCTGGACAAAAGAGAAATACGCGGCGAAAGGAAACACTGAGACATTTTAGGAATCCCTTGAATTCTTGATCAGAGCTATGGAGGATACAAAATACAAGCACCTAGTTAACGCTGCGTTTAATCCGTACACAAAGAAGACAACTTGTGGTTCTAGGTAGAGTTGTATGCGGTACCCATTTATTTCTCTCTGTTTCCGGTCTTTATGCTAAGCTAGGCTAACCACCTCCTGGTTTTAGCTCCATACCTGACACCTATAACTAGCATAGATCATATACAAATGCCTTGTCAGTTTGAATTAATAATAATAATCTGTTAAGGTTAATACATTTACCTTGTGAAATGTCAAACATAATGTGAAAGTTACTGCTACACAATAACAGAATAACCCAAAGTAAAACATATTTGGCTTATTCAGCTTAATACGCTAGAAGATATTTACTTCACTTTAGCTCTAAATGCACAGGAACTGTGCAATAGCTGACTAATTATTGCAGTCTAAATTCCATTTCACAAACTTGGAATTATCACACAGTTTAGGGGAGTTTAATTATGTTTTCATAATCGCTTTTACTGAACCATAAACCAACATTCTGTTCATTAAAAAACAACTACGGTACAGTCTGTGACAGCTTCTCATCGCTAATATGATTTTTTTTTTAATAAAAGTTAACAAATTGTGGTTCACACCAGTTTTGTTTTACGTTGTCAGTGAGTGAAGATCGGACGATGATGTGATTTAAAGGCAATGGTGCGCGGAGCGGAGGCGGCGCACAGACGACCAACAGACCATCAATCCATCGGATATCCCATAATACTTCAGTCCCTCTCTTTGGTCTAGAACTGCTTCGGCGGGTTCCACGAAAAACTTTACACCGAGCTGAGGCGGTAAACATAAATACGGTGGAGTGAACTCCCTCTAATAACGGTGCATACTGAGGACTCTGTGACTCACTAAAGATAAATATTTTAACAAGAGGCAGATAAAACTGGCTTTTTGTGTGTTTGTGTGTGTGTGTGTGTGTGTGTGTGTGTGTGTGTGGGGGGCAGATATAGTGGGGCTCTCTTCAAAGGGGGAAAAAAACACATCAAAAGGGAAGAAGTGCATGCTGGAAGCACTTAATTATTCAAATCCAACAACTTGTTTGAATTCACACTGCCTCTGTCCTAATTAGTGGATCTATGACTCCGCCATAATATGGTTATCCCGCGGCGTTATCCCGTAAGCCATCGTAACCCTCGATGTATGTGAAATCGAGCGTGCGACTGCGCCGCTTGTCCCCTTCGCTGATTAGTTCCTTTCATTGATTTAATTGATTGAAGGGCGAATTCAAATGAAGGCACGGTCTGGCTGAGACTCCTGACAGGAACGATCTGACCGATCTGTCTTTTTTTTTGCACCGGGGAGCGTTTACACACACGGGCCTCTTAACAAAGACAAATAGGTCCGGGGGACGGCTTTACGCGTGACGCCATCAAATGCTCGACCTTGGGGACTTTAATTGAACTGTGATCCGTGAGCGTCTGCTCGCTGAAATGAAACACGCGCGGCGTGATGGGAACTGGAACTGAGCGGGGGGGGGGAAAAAAGGTTGACGCTGCACCAAAGAAACATTGCTGCAAATGACAAAATATGCAAAAGCAATCTGACTAGAATTCGAACGTGTGTTTGTGCAACAGCTCCGTTAACGTTCTCTGGAAAGACAGACGTTCCTAATATCCGAGAGGCTAATGCAGCGTGTGGGACATGGATCGGTTGCAACAGTCTCGCAGTTTGGCTGACGTTCACTGCTCAGGTCATTTTGGCAAGCCGCCGCGGTCTTCTCTATTTACACTTCCATCACAGCTTACTGTACACACACACACACACACACACACACACACACACACACACACACACACACACACACACATGTCTTACCGTCGGCTATTACACAGCGTGATGGAATAGAATAAATGCACTTTTCAATCATCAACCACCCCCTGCGACCACGCCACACTTAGTACGGAAGCTATGCTCTTTCATTTTTATCTTTTTCACACACACACACACACACACACACACACACACACACACACACACACACACACACACACACACACACACACACACACACACACACACAGACACACAACTTCCCCTGCTCTCGACTTAAGAGTGAGGGAGGAGATTAAGCTTCAGTTTTCTTCCCTCAAGGACACTTGGTCATGACACATTACCGCTGATGATTGTTGCAAGGATCGAGCTTGTGACGTCTCAGCTGGAGTGCTGCACTGATGGGACTTTGGCTTCTGACTATTCCGGTGCCCCGGGCTAAAGAGGGGGGGGGGACGATGATGACTCCTACGGTGTCCAGACTAAAATGGCTTTGCAGTCACGCAATGTATTTAGAAATATTATTTTTGAAACTCTGATTTTGAAGCGAGTTTGGCTGAAATCTATAAAACCGACAACAAAACTTTCTCTCATAAATAAAATAGCGCTACTGTTGTTATGCGAGACAAGCAGAAATACAATTTGGCAAAGCTCTGTTTTTCCTTTTTTGCACACGCTGAAGCAAACTAGTGCTCCCTCGACAGATTTTGCAGAGGAGACTTCAAGTCAAAGTACAAGTGTGGCAGCTTGAATGGATCAACCATTAGGAGTGTGTCTGCTCATTGAGTGGTGTAAATTAATGTGTGGAGGCGTGTTTGAGTTTTGGATAGAAGTTGATGAAAGGGGAAAAAAAAAAAAAAAAAAAAAGTCTCTGTTTGGCTTGGCACAGTGAAGGAAGGCTTCTCAGAAAAGTCTGAGAATCTGTTGTCTCTTTTGCTCCAAGATCACTCCGACGCTGCTCCATCCAGCCCGGGATGTGGCGCATGAATGCAAACAGTAACGCGTGTCAAGCAGCTTGTTATTAAAAAAGGGAACTGCATTCCAAATCCAGAGTGTCAATGTAGCAGCTGAACAGATAGCGCTGTTATGTCTCTCAGCACTGTTAGGTCTCCCAGCGCTGTTAGCTCTCTCAGCACCGTTAGCTCTCTCAGCACCGTTATGTCTCTCAGCGCTGTTATGTCTCTCAGCGCTGTTATGTCTCTCAGCACCGTTATGTCTCTCAGCGCTGTTAGGTCTCTCAGCGCTGTTAGGTCTCTCAGCGCTGTTATGTCTCTCAGTGCTGTTAGCTCTCTCAGCGCTGTTATGTCTCTCAGCGCTGTTATGTCTCTCAGCGCTGTTATGTCTCTCAGCACTGTTATGTCTCTCAGCGCTGTTATGTCTCTCAGTGCTGTTAGCTCTCTCAGCGCTGTTATGTCTCTCAGTGCTGTTAGCTCTCTCAGCACCGTTAGGTCTCTCAGCACTGTTAGCTCTCTCAGCACCGTTAGGTCTCTCAGTGCTGTTAGCTCTCTCAGCACCGTTAGGTCTCTCAGCGCTGTTAGGTCTCTCAGCACCGTTAGGTCTCTCAGCACTGTTAGCTCTCTCAGCACCGTTAGGTCTCTCAGCACTGTTAGCTCTCTCAGCACCGTTAGGTCTCTCAGCGCTGTTAGGTCTCTCAGTGCTGTTAGCTCTCTCAGCGCTGTTATGTCTCTCAGTGCTGTTAGCTCTCTCAGCACCGTTAGGTCTCTCAGCACCGTTAGGTCTCTCAGCGCTGTTAGGTCTCTCAGCGCTGTTAGGTCTCTCAGCGCTGTTATGTCTCTCAGCGCTGTTATGTCTCTCAGTGCTGTTAGCTCTCTCAGCACTGTTAGGTCTCCCAGCGCTGTTAGCTCTCTCAGCACCGTTAGCTCTCTCAGCGCTGTTAGCTGCACGCAGACGACTCAGCCGTTGCCATGTTGAGAGCCGCGTGGAGGCAATCCCGAAATCAAGAGACTGACAGTAACATGGAGAGTAATAATGGAGAGATATTGAAAACAATGCAAAACATTAAAGTGTGTAAAAATGATTAATAGAGGAAATGAGTGGAAAGGCGTGACTCAAACATGAAGCACATTTTCCATCAGAAGATATATTATGGAAAATAGAAAACTAGAGTCATCACAGACATGTTTGATCAAGGAGAGGAAAATTGCTGTTGCTCTGCTCTATTCACGTACTCTTACTAAGTCCTGTATATAAAATTTCTCATTACGCTGTACCGAACTACAAGGCCACCTCTCTGAATACGCTCAGTTTCTTCAATTGATTCCTTTCTTAAGAGTCATTACAGAAGGAAATCATTGCTTTGATAAAAGGCTAATTTGAGTCATGTAGCGGGGAAAAAAAAAAAATGCTTTAATGCCGACATCACAGCTTCCAAGGAGATTAATGGTACAAATGCAAGGCCGAGCCTCCGTACCTGATAAAAAAAAAAAAACTCAAGCGCCCTGAGCAATGTCACCTTGGTGACACATCGAGAGCGCAGAGATTGGTAGGGGAGGAGCGGGAGTGTGTCTTAATTGCACCCCGTCCTTCTTTGTTCTCCTTTGCACTGTGTCTTTCCCTTGGATACCACCCAGGCCCTCACTGATCCACCCCGATAAGAGGATAAAAGTGGGCAGGAAACCACTCAGTTCTTCAAATGCAGCCCGCTGTACAGTAAGCACAACGCCGAGACGCCGCAGATGCCGGAACCTCCGGCCGCGTCCAATAAGAAGCAGCTTCGTTACCCTCGATGGAGACGAGCTGCAGATTGAGAGGACGGAATATCCACTTGTAATGAAGAAAGGAGGGGCAGCAGGGACATGACTAAAGCACAGACACCAGCAATTTGCCTTATCTAGTTCGACAGGCTCTGGAGAGGGAGACGGCTTTTTGCTCAGGTCTTTGGCCACAAACGACGAGAGGGAAAAAAAAAAAGTCCTCAGATGTTTTTCGAAGTGGTGGCGAAAAAAATGAAGCAGGAGCGACAAACAAAGAGGAATGGCAAATATCTGGAGCTAAAAACCGCTGTGCTGCTGCAGAGGACCTACCGCTCGCTAACATGTTGGGTGAGGACATTAGTCAAGGTTTACAGCATGAAGGAATCAATACTGGAGCAGCAATGAAGGCAAACAGTGATATTTGGATTCATCTTCACGCCGGCCGAGGATATCGAACTGCATTCCTTGCCCAAAAACCCACATGGGCCATAAATCTCAAATGTCAAAAAGTGGCCGAATGCAAGACTGAGTAATTCAGTTTGGATTAGAAAATGCAAGAGGATAAAAGACAGCGCCGACTCCCAACCTCTACTAAAAGAGAATGTGTGAGGACAATGAGAGACGGGATTACAGATAGGGCGATGGCACTTTGATGCGAACACAGAATAAACCAGCGTACCGAAGTCACCGACAAAATCCTTTCACAGTCTTCAAGAGCTCACTGTCTTTGGGTCGAGCTAATAGGATTGCGGCGTGCGACCCTTTAAGCGAAATGATTGAGCTGCCGTCAGACACAGGTACATGAAACGGAGAAACTATTTCTGAATCTTCCAAATTTAGTTAGACTTTGGGATTTATTTTTGGGGCGGTGCTGCGATAGGACATGTGTGGAAAAAAGAAAAAAAAAACGCCTTTGGGGGGGGAGGCTGCGGTACTTAATGCACAAGAAGAAGAAAAAAACTCGACACCATCTGGTTGCTGTTTTATTTATGTCATCACCGTTTCCACGTACAAGTAAAAAACCCGTATATAATGACTTTCCATGAACAGTGGCGTCCAATTTTCTGATAAATCCAGACGCGCAGCACGGCTCGGTCTAATAATGGATGCAGCTCGCATTTGCATATCACAACGTGCCGCATCTATCTGTTGATCGCGAGAGCATCTCGCAACAACTCCAGCGGCGAAGCTGCCACAGCGGCGGCTTTGGAGATGGGTGTGCTACACTTTGAGACAGGTGAGATGAAACGCGCCGCCCCGGCAGCAGTCAAGCTAGAGGCATATTTCAATGTTCTTTTGCACACTTCACAAACCTCATGTTTTGGATGGCTTGACAGATTGGGTTCGGCGATGGGCCCTTGTGTCTGGTCTTTTAATGTTCAACAAAGGAAGCAGGACAAAGTGCCACCGAGGTTTGAACAAAGCAAAGGCAGACTCGGTTTCAGAAACTGCTTCTCTGACATGTTTTCCACAACCGCATCCGACAAAAGACAGTTTGTGCAATCTCCGAGATGTGAGGAGACCGTTATACATGCCGACTACACGGATGATATTACTGTGCAAAACCCACAGAGTGTCGTAGGATGAATAGCGTTGCCCCCGCCAATTGTGGGAGTGCATGTAAGACGCTACAAAAGACTATGTTCAAGATGTAGGCAGTTCTAGTTACACAATCAGTCCTCTTTAAAAAAACACACACACACACACACCTCCTCTAGTCGGCAAAATATCTGGAAACTGGAAATAACTTCTGAGGGTTGACTCAAAGCTCGATGAACCGGGCCAAAGAGGCCGTGGCTGAAGCCGGATGGATGATGTCAGGAGGTCTGCAGAGGATGTTTGGAAGGATGCTCTGGAGCTCCACCAGAGCTCAGGTGACCCTCCTCATGAACGGAGACACACATCAGGGCTGAGAATCGTGATGTATTTTCTGATCGCAGGAGAGATTACGAGAATACGTGTGGCAATTCAAATTCAATTTCAGCTCCGTGAATATTTTTTTTGTTGTAAAAAGTAGTCCATTTTCATGCAAGATTGGCTACAGAAACACTTTAATAATAAGGTGTTGTTTAACAAGTGAACCTCATTAACCTCTTTACCCTCACCGGACCCACTGGTGGTGCTCTATAAACTACTCTATTTATTCACCGCACTGGGGTGATAAATACATAACACTTCATAATCATTTCACATTGTGTCATTTTAGGGAACTCGAGCCTTTGCAGAACTTTGATTATCAGGCGTCGCGCTTTTTAAAAAAAACAACATTTTAAAGTGATTTTTAAAGCTTCATAATCCAAATGCATGAGTGACATAATAATTACCGGCAACTTCATGGTGATGTACACTTAAGCGACGATAGCTGCTGATGGCATGACCTGATAAAAGGCTCACTTAAAGCTAAATTTGTAAATCTTTGCAGCTTTTTGACGAGCTGATCTTTTTTTTTTTTTCTTTCTTCAGCGATCAAAAAAGGGGCGACGCCCCCACCGGTTTTAGGTGAACACTAACACGCCTCCGTGTGAGAAGGCGTAGGCGTGCGACTCAGAGGAGAGGAAGCCTGAGCCCGGGCCTCACTAGGATGTTTTATAGAGATGTTAACACCGGTATTCTTGCATATCAGGTCATTTTCTGGGCCCCCCCCCCCCCCCTCTCCTGACGGTCATATAAAAGGAACATTATCTTGAAATGCCCCACAAGGAGGGGCGTTGATAAATTCTCGCTCTTTAAATGAAAAGTTGCATTTTATCTTCCTCAGAGTGATGGAATTCGGTCCATCTATTCTTCAGCGCAATAACCTCTACGTACAACGACCCCCGATGATGGCTCCACATAATGGAAGACGTTAACGAGACGCTCCGTCTGCGGCGCAAACATGCCACACTGCCCCCCCCCCCCACGCTGCACACATACCTTTCGCTGCAGCCGGTATGCGACTGTCTACAAACTGAGGAGCGACGGATCGAGAACAAACCGGTTTGTATCTATTCATTGCATTAGCTGTAACATTTGCACCGCTTTACGGTTTCTCCCCCCCCCCCCCCCTGAATAATGGAAATAAAGTTGTACGAGAAGGAAAAAAAATCAATCAGAAGTATGCCGGGCTCCTCAGCGGTGATGCTATCTCTGTAAGAAACAACAAAGGAAGCCCACAGACTCAGGAAACACATTACTAAAGGCACAGTTACCAGTTACTCAGATGCATTTTTGTTGTTCACACAAGCTTCAACTTATTCTGTTGGATGCCGGTGAAGAAGAAGAATGTCTGCCTTTTGGAATTTGGTGATATCTACAATATGCATCCATGACGTTGCAAACGCAAGCGATTAAGCATGTTGTAGTAACATGTAAATGAGCAAAGACACACATCAAAAACATGCAAACAAACAAAAACCCGGATCACAAGCTCCGGACGGTGTGACACTCAGGACTCTGCTGAAGACCATGAATGTAATCTTGAACATTTTGGAGATGAAAGGGACACGAATGGTGTCGGACAAACTGGAACAATGACGGTGAGCTGAAGTGGATTTCATGGCAAACTGCTCGCTGCCCTGAGGCCCTCTACCTCATAATTGCAGTCATGCCGTATTACCGCCTCCGCGGTTTGTAACGCAGCACTGAATTCACCGGAATACAGAACGTGACCTCCTGGTACTGTAACCCGGCAGTGACTCTGCACCGCGTGTACGCATTACAGCCTCACTGAGTTTCACTTTGCCGTGTCCCCTGCACCAAAGACAAACTCCCGTCCATTTATTGTACTTGCCGATTAAACCCATTCTGATTGATGGAAAGTGCGAGAAATTAATTTAGTTTATTGAATTAATGAGAGAATTAAACACGGCCGCCTGTTCATCAATAGCGCGAGCCTCCGCGTGCGGCAAAGCGGCCCGTCTTCTGCCCAAAATAGCTGAGTCGCGTGGAACCGCGGCGAGCCCCGCGCCCCGGTGACTTAGCCGCTGATTTATTCCGTCATTACCGTGAATGATCGGCCCTTCAAAACTCTCTTCTATTATCTGCTGAAGGGACGACGAACCATATTTCATTTTCATTCAAGTGTTTATTGCGGTGATTCGGGGTAAAGACCGCCTGCCTGTAACCCTAAGAGGCCACCTATCCCTGCCCCGCATGCACACACAGACACACTTACACGAGATATACGAGCGCTTCCTTACCGTTCTGGATGTCCAGTACGTGGTGCTTGTCTAACATCCACCCTCCCATGTTGGAGGCATCCAGTTCATAGCCTTGCAACACCGCCGTCCTCTTCTCCCAGAGCACCACATCAAGGCAGGACTCGTATTCATATCCCACTGACACTGAAAGTAATGATGGCAGATGCCTATGGTGAGCAAGGTTGCAACCTCCTTACCTGACACTTAAGGCAGCAATGAGGCTTGTAGCCAATAAGACATTCAGCACACGTCGCGGTTGTTTCCTGTATCTAGCGGGTTCTCCTTTCTCTTTGACTGCGTCGTTTTCTCCCAACTGGGCTGATTTCAGAGGACCTGCGGGGGTTTCTGTGTCTCACCTGCACAGTTTGGATTTCACGCTCTCTCCTCTCATTTTGTTTTATCTCGTGTAAATGCAAAATAAACAGCGACGTGAAGCGGCGTGAGTTATTTGAGCGACAAAGACGGAGCACATTACAGTAAATATCGCTGCGATGCGGTTCGAGTGAATCCTGTTGATTGTCAGGGCCGTGAGTTTATTATTTTTTTTCCGTGATATGTAAGCTTGAGCACATTCATCCTTCTTAACAAAATCCTTCTTCAAAATCCTTCTTCAGACTTTTAAAAAGGCAAAAACATTAAGATGCAAGTGCAAAAAGCCTGCACCTTACAACGTCTTATCGAGTATATTAGTTTAATTACTAGTCAAAATATCTCATAACACTTAACATAAGACACAATCACCAAACAAGTAATATGTCAGTGAAACATTGGGACTATTTTTGGAGAGAAATCTTAATATCATTCCATCTGCAGATGTGTTTAAATTATTCTTTGTTTCATTTGTTTTTCTGAAGTGGCCTCTTTCCAGTGTAATGTATTATAAAACTCAAGATGACACTTACATTAATATTATACTGTATATATATATATATATATATATATATATATATATGAAAAAACATCAATGAGATATATGATAAGATATCATGTATGATCCCATCAAACGATTCTGTTATCGTTTGTGAGGATGGGGGTTTTCTTCCCTCGGGCCACTGCCTCATAGGCATTATTTTAGTCGGCGCACCGCTCCTGAAATATCATACATGCAAAACAAAGAAGTCAGCAGAAGAGCAGTGGCCTTCAAAAATGCAGCACTGGGGGGATTTCAGGATTTCACACCACCTGCTAAATCGTTATTGCACATGGTAACAAAAAGCGGTCCCCGGTTAAATAATCCTCAATTTAGAAGAAGAAGAAGAAGAAGAAAAAAACAACAAAAATCAATCTTCAAAAGTTCACCCGCGGTTCATTGCCTGGAGGTGTCTCGAGGAACCGAGTGAACCGACGCTTACGCAAACGTCTTCATCCGGAGAGCTTCACAGCAGGTACTCACCCACGGCCTCCGCCAGGCCAAAGACCTTCTGATTGTAGGCGTCCGTTTTATCCCAGATGAAGGTGTACGAGAGGTCGGGGAAGGCCGGGAAGGATTTCTGGAACTGACGGCCCATGACGGCCACCATCAGGTGGACTTTCATCAGGCCGAAGGGGAGACGGTCGTGGGTCAGCAGCACCTTGAGGATGGGCTTGTAGCCAGCTGCCCTGGAGCTCAGGTAGACCAGGTTGAGGTCGCTGCCTGGTATGGCCACTTGCTCGTGGAGGACCTGTGATTTTAATTAGACCGGTGCCAAACACACAGTGTGGAGTATGGACCTCAGTAACGGGAGCAACAGCAGTTTGCTGGTATTTACTGCAGAGGATAACTCTCGACAGAGTGTATAATACAAACTGTTTATGTGATATTATAATATAGTGCACTTCCTACAGTGGGTTTAGCTGTTATCACTCAGTTAATTCATTCATAATACATTCCAGTAGCGTAAGAGACAGATATACAGGCTTATCATTTCTATGTATATTCTAAGAAGCACAAACAAGTTCTTACTAATACCAAATCACAGAGTACATACGTCTATATGCAAATGTAGTAACTCCACGGGCAACAAATCAATTCCTCATTATTTGAGAAAAAACAACTTTTAGTTAAACTCTAATAATTGATAACTCTAATAGCGAGTCTTCCTCTCTTCTTCATTGTTGGTTACTTTGACCAGGTTCAACCCACTGAAGCGTGGCCACATTTTTATTTTTTTTCCCTTTAAATGTATTGCAGATCTTTTTTGGTTCTAATCAGTTTTAGAGCTGCTGAGCCACATTTTGCATTCAGGGATTTTCAACTCTGATTTGAGCCAAATGGATATAAACCAAAAATCCCGAGGCATGTAACCTCCATGTGATGTGCCCTCAGAATTTATCAGCATTACTGCGAGACAATTTATGGCTTAGTATTTGGGGAGACGCCTCGGTTCAATCAAAGCTCAAAGGCAAACTGAAAGGCAAATCTGACTGCGTGTAAAATAAGCGAGAGAGGCCATGGTAAGAGGAAGATAACGGCATTATCGCTGCTCTGCGTTTGTGTATTTTCAACACTGCTGCATGCGATGTTGGGATCAAACATGGGTCGACTCATTAAAGTCATTCAAAACAATCAGATATGAGCGCAAGGCCGAAATTGAGCATAAAAAAAGCCCCGCGGCGTGATCTCACCTGGGTCTCGGGGATGACGGGACTGTCCTCTGGGGACGTCTTGTACAGAGTGGAGAGGGGCGTGGCCAGGATGAGGGGGTTGGGCCGGGCCAGGCCGGTGAGGTAGCAGCTGGGGATGTCGTTCTCCTCCCGCTTCATCACCACCGTGTCCATCACGTGGAAGACGTTCCAGGGCAGCCACACCGTGCGGTGCAGCGTGGGGAACGGGGCGCGCTCGTAACTCAGCGTCAAGGAGGCGCCGCCGTTGGCCAAGAGGTCAAACCTTAACACGGTGTCACGACATCAAAAAGCGTCACCGTTACGATGTTTACGATAGGAACATGGTGCAGTGATTGGAGATGATCTACCACAAGACCGGGAAGTGATGAGGATCGATCTGAATCACTTTTATTACATTTCTTTTTATCAATCAGTTATTTCTGAAAGCAATGATGGCTGTGGAAATAAGCCTTCAGTTGTAATATACTGGAATCCCCCTTTAATAAGTGCAAAGTAAATATGTCTTCCAGGACTAAGCCTGAACATGCTTATTTAAACTTCTCCTTATACAAAGTGTATTCCTCCGGTACAGCCTCCATATATTACTTTCATTCACTGATTCTAATTTATGACTTTTTGTTGAACCAGGCATGGCGTCAGAAGACACTTATGGTTGAATTCTGGTTTTGGACTCTGTGAGTCTCGGGAGCTCTCTTTGGTGAGCTGGTTTTAATTAGTACGACATTACTCAGGGAAAAGTTACTGGTTTGGAAATGAAGGGAGAGTCTTTTTGAAGCGCTGCTCTATATATTCTGCGAGCTCCACTACCCAGGGGGTAAAGCATCTGCCTGGTGACACTGCATGCATTCACATGCACAAAGACACACACACACACACACACACACACTCAGATTTCAATGCATATGCGCGTCTCTCGTGCACGCACCCCATACCCACAATTACACACACACACACACACACACACACACACACACACACACACACACACAACCCAACAGCCAAGCTGTGCAGCTGACCTAAAACAGCTTCCTTCTCAAGCTCTCTCCACTTTGGGCAGTGGGGAGCTCACAGCTGCAAGAGGCCAGGCTTTGATGCTGCCCCCCCCCCCCCCCCCCCTCCCCCCCTTCTTAACTCCACTGAGCGGATCTGTTGGCTAACCAAGTGTGATTATCCCCAACCATTTATCACGCTCCTTGTCAGAAGAGTTACAGGGCGGAATATCTGAAGAAATCAGCTAATCCTCAGCTATCTGGGGACCCAAGGATTGTGCTTCATAACAACAGCTGTGCAATTCGTTGCCACTTATAAGCCTTTTTTTTTTTTTTTCTTCCCCATGCTGGCAACACATAAACAGGACCTCTAGCTGCTGAATTTGAATGAAAGGCCGTGTTTTTTTTTGTTTTTTTTGCCATCTCTTGATGACCATCTGCAACAATAAAGCTCCAACCTGAGGTGAACCCTTCGCTGTAAAATACGACATACTTTTGTCTTGTATGCGTTTGCACTCGCGTTATTGAGGACCCGTCTGCGGTAACAGCAGGAGAAGGTCAGACGGTAATCCCATGTTTTACTACACTGCGGGCAGATTGATTCTACCCTCGCTGATTCAATGCATTTTAAACAGCCTGGTTCAAAATGGCCACCGCCACTGTGACATTTGCATGAGGAATTGTTCTAGGGCACAATGTGCTGCGGTTTCAATTTGTTTTGAGCACTTCTTTTTTTGGATAGCTGCCAGGACGACTCTCTCCCACTGCCGGACAGCTTTTCCTGCATTTTTTCCCATACTGGTCTGGGGACAGCAGTCCGAGCCGCAAATAAAACTGTTGCGAGGGCACCGGTTGAACCTGAGGGCTGACTGTCCTGCGACAGAGTGCCCGTGTTTATCTGAACATGTAAATCAGTGGCGGATGAGCGCAGAGACGGACCGCCTGTATGTCTACACACGCCGCAGCCACTGATGCGTTGTCTGCAACGAGAGCGTCTCCCTTACATGCCGTCCTGCCGCGTGACGGTGTATCCGTACTCGGGGTAGTGCAGGAAAGACACGTTGACTCCGATCAGCGGCGTCCCGTCTCCCGTGAGGACCTGACCCCGGATGACTGACGCCAGGCTGTGTGGGCAAAACAAACACAAGAGAGGGCTGAGCGAACAAACAAATGCCAGCCGGCGTCAACACACGGCCGACATCACCGATGCCGCGAAACAACTGTCGCCACGCTTGCCAGCGGCACCGGCAGGGAGGTATGATTTACTGACCGTTAGGAATACACACACACACACACACACACACACACACACACGTCAGTGGTTGTTATTCATGGAAATGCCACCTTACAGAGCACCTCTCTGTCTCTGTTTACTGCTTTAAAAGCCCATAATTCAGTGGGATGAGCTCTTCCAGACACGGAGGACCGTTGAGATTTTTTGCCGCATCTTGCAGCATTAATATTCCAAGAGAACACAGAAATATGTATGACATTCTTTTTTTCTTCTTTTCTTCTCACACTTAAGCCTTATCTTTATTTAAAGTATTATTAGGTTTGAGGCAGGGGAAATTCAATTTGTGAGGCCGGCGCATTAAACAGTGGGCATCAGAGTGGAAAACACCCTCACGTTATTTAACCAAGAAGAAGAAGAAGAAGAAAAGCCAACTTAGTAAATGAACAACATCCAGCAAAAGCCATATCAAATGAGATTCATGAGTGAAATATTCACTGTGTTATCACTCTGACCTTGCTGAATTAAGAAGTTCCCCTAAGTCTCTATTCTGAAGAGGGTGTGATCCCAGCGTGATTATTATTGCGAGAGCTCACGCTTCCAAAAGAGAGCTTCTCGTCAGTGTCACACCCGAGTGTTGTGCTCACTTGCGTGTCTGCGGTAATGCTTGTGATGAAAGATAAATATATCAACAAGAACTGTGTCAGAACGAGCTCTTCAAACCTCGATCGCAGATATCCTCTTCATGTGAGAAGTTGCAAAAGGCGGCCCGATGTGTCAAGAGGCTCTTTACAGGAATTCAGAAAAACAAAAAAAAATGCAACGCCGGAGGCAAACTTGTCACAAAGAAAAGAAAAAAAAAAGAAGAAATAAATGAAAAGCAGGGTTTTAAAAAAAAAAAACAAGAAACGCGATAATCCGAAAGAATCGCCACGGCTCTTTAGAAAGGAGACGTCAATAAACAAGAAAGTCAAAATGTCACGGTTTTAGGAGAATTTGAAGTCTGCGGAGGACAAACCATGCTGCCCTTTTTAGAAAATAAATACATGTGAGGCTTTCTGAACAATAATCCTCTTTTCTTTTTTTTTTTATCAGTATTTTGATCTAGATTCACACTCAGTGGCTGCGAGGGTTAAACGCTTCACTTAAGGGCACCTCTGTGCTAGTTCGTCTAGCATTGGGGAGCATTACTCATTCACTTTGCTCACCCGGATTTTTCCCTTCCTGGCAAATGGATTTGCTTCTGGTCAAAAAAAAAAAAAAGGTCTCTCCACCTCCAGCATACCCATCCCTCGCTTTCCCCTAAAATAGTGTTTCTTTTGCTTCATAAATCACAGCGATGGAAGCTTCATACGTGATTAAAGTCTCAGATGTCCTCCCCGATTATTCAACATGACTGCAGGACCTTCAGGTAAAATCCTCGCCTGGCTCGGCTTCTGGTTCCTATATATATATATATATATATATATATATTTCATAAGTGAGAAGTCATTTGTTCAGCCCGGTCCTTTGTTTGATGGCAAAACGGGGAGACGATGCGATATTTCTCCATCAACCTTTAATCATTCCCTACTTCTCAACCATAGAGACGAATTTTAAAAGTGTCCCCGTCGCATTTGTCACCGGCGGGCAAAAAGATGTCTCATTTTGCCCATTTTATCTGCGGGTCATTACGTATATGAGACCGGGATGATCAACAGCTTTAGCCTCTCTTATTTCCCTCCCGCTCCCCGGCACAACCGTCTCCCCATCCGTTATTTACCGGCTCAGGGAACAAGGCCACTTAAGAGCCCCGGCGAAGGTTCACTCTTTCTTTCCCCGTGTCTCTATTAATCTTTTTGAGAGCATGCTAGAAAAAAAAAAAGCCAAACCCCCCCCCCCCCCTCCCTCCCCTCAAAACAAACGCCGCGTCACACCACCTCCTCAAACCCCCAGAAATGAATCATGTGATTCATGCATTCTTATCCATCATTGTCTCACGCCCAGCCGTAGAATGACGCCGTCTGAAAACCCAACAGGGGAGACTTGTGTGCGGGCCGACACGACACGGCTTGAGAAGAACCACAAACACGTGTTTTATTCTCTGTGTCGTACGAGGGACAAGTTTACCGCCGACGTCCTGAAACCTGAGCGCAAGATGGGAGAGGAGTGACCTCTAACCTCCCCCCCCCCCATTCCTGTACCGTCAGACATCAGATACTCTGAGGCGATACGTAACAGCCGCCGCCGCCTCCGCCGCCGCGTTTGAACGTCTTGATGCCGCTCTGGCTTTGTTCCAGTGCTTCACAGACTTCTTTTTATATAATGTATACCCTGCAAAGGCTGTCAATAAATTATTCACCCTACGACCTCAAATGAATGTTTGAAAAATATGGGTCTCCAAACAGACTAGTGCCACTAGTACATTCTACTTCATTATCCGAAGTATTCAGTGCTCATAGGGTACAGTTTTTAAAAAAATGAAAAGGTAATTCATTTTGTCAAATGGACGCATTTCTGCACAGCCTATAAAACGCATGATGCACTTTTTGACTACAAAAAAACTTCTACAAGGAGATAAAAAGGCAAATGAGTATTTTGAGCAAGAGAGCTAATGCCACTGCCAGACATGAAATCGACAGTAAGCTGAAGACAATGAGCACGAGGATTACTGAGAACCCGGCTGGGAAGAGGGGGGGGGGGGGGATTGCCTCATTCTATATTTTCACTAAAGCATGCTATTTACATAAGGATTACTTTAAACTATTGGAAGAAATATTCCCAAAGCCTCCTGCACACAGTTGGCAAATCATCTCTCTCCCCATCAGTCGCAAAACAAACGTGGTTCTGAACAGATGTGGGAATTTTTTTCTGGTGAAAAATGTAACTCTTGTCTCCTCAAGTTTGCCCAGCAGTCCATTCATCGGGTGACGTATTCTCTTCCTTTGTGTCTTTTTTTTTTTTTTTTTACCTTGGATACGCATCTTAAAACTTTAATTCTGAGGAGAACGTGCCGTCAAACTGTCACCGTGAATAAAAAAAAAAAAAAAGCACTGGAAGGTCACGGGTTTTATTAACGTCCTTCCAATGTCAAGATGTCGTTGAGAGATGTAAAAACCTCCTCTGCTCCGGGGGCCGATAACGTGTATCTAGGCAAGTTCATTTTAGTTTTTACAGTCGCACATTTTGAGACACAAAGGCAACACAAAGTCCTTAACATAATCATAGACAGAGAATAGAAAATAAGACATTTCACAAACGAGAAAAGAAAAGAAAAACATAGTAAGTAGTATAAGAATCTAACATCTTCAAACGTCCTCAGGAAAGGGAGAGCGGGCGAACAAGCAAAGTTTTGCGTCTGGATTTAGAAGAACAAAAGCAGACCTTCAAGCTCGCTGAAAGTATATTCCAGATCTGCGGCGCACAGAAGCTGAACGCTGCTGCCGTACGTCTTGGTGCCGACCCCGGGGACAGTGAGCGAGGATGTCCCAGATGATCCGATAGCTCTGGAAAGCTCGTAACAGAGCAGCACATCATCGGATTTTTGGCCCCAAACCCGGTTGGGGTGCTTTTTTTTGCGGGTCGATAATAATTCTATTTCAAAATCAATTGTTTTGATTCATAGGAAGCCTTCGCAAAGCTCTGAGAACAGGGGCCGACGTGTTCCACTCTCTCGGTTTTTAGCGAGGACTCACAAAAAGCTGCAGTTGTCTGATTGATTTTTTTTTTTTTTACACAGACCTGTAAAGACACTGTTTCAGTAATCGAGTCCACGAAAAACATGTTGCTTTAAGTGCTGAGACATGAGTCCTTGAGAGCAAGGCCTTTTTTTTTTTTTAAAGGTGGTAGCAGATTTCAGCACCAAAAATCCAATCACTGATTTGTTCAACGCACAAATTATTCAGCTAGCTAACTGAGCTAACATTAGCAAACTCACAAAGTGAGCTATTTTAACGTTGCGTTAACTTTATAAGTCGCGATGCATGATCTTCCACCTTGTGTTCTGGCGATGGAGACGGGTGCCTGAGCCCCGGAGCTCAGTAGCGGGATGTGATGGAACAAGCTTTGGGAGGGTTGATACAGGGGGGGGGGGGGGGGCGGCCTGAGAGAGAAGAGGTCTGTCTGGTTCATCTCCAGCAGGTCAAGTGAGCACGCAATTAAAAGCTTCTTTACAAAGCTTGTGGGAGGAATATCAAGTCAGAGGGAGAAAGAAGTGAAATGTAACCACTATCTCCTCCAGGGTGTCATGGCTGATGGGATTAAAATGTTTCATGGAGATAGAATTAATTTCAACAGGAAGAACCCTTTACCCGACACAGAGGCACTGACGGCTCGTCCGAGTTTTTTGTCTGTAAAGAAAGAAGTCGAAGAAGTTGTTGAACGGTTTGGTAGAGAGTTGTTAAGGGGCTACTGATATGTGGGGGGGGGGGGGGGGGGGGGGGGGGGTAATCGTCTTGCATTTCAGTTCCAAGTGTGACTCAGCTTCATGCCTAACAATGTCCCCTTACTGCATCAGTGACGTCCATCCGTCCTGTAATTGATTTCAGCTCGTTTAAATATTTAAAGAACTGAACGACATTAACTCGTTGGCTCTCTGTGATCGCACCCATTTATCGTGGTTTTCTGTTGGAAAAGCAGTTTTTCTAGAAAAGAAAAAAAAAAGAAGAAGAAGCT
This sequence comes from Cebidichthys violaceus, assembly GCF_023349555.1. Classification (NCBI taxonomy): domain Eukaryota; kingdom Metazoa; phylum Chordata; class Actinopteri; order Perciformes; family Stichaeidae; genus Cebidichthys; species Cebidichthys violaceus. The sequence goes on from NW_027176372.1 coordinate 22,816,078, forward strand.
TTCGAGCAAAAAGTCTATTTAAATGTGCCGAGTGTTAGATATTCAAATACACTGTGCTGTGTATACATCCCGTTTATGATCAATCGGGATAAAAGATGTAGATTCATGTGGAAATGGTCTCCTCAGAGATTCCTAAATCCACGCGGTCTTGTTATCTGGGCGTGAGACACCTCATCCGTACGCCGTCACAGTCATGAGGGCTGTTTTTAGCGACTCTTAATCTCGACTGGTGAAAGAAGTAAACGCTTGTGGCAGCGACGCCACTGTAAACACACTTGTCACCGTGACAGCGGAGACAAAGAGACGTGAGATTCTTTGACGTTTCGGAGTGGCTTCACAAACACGAGGTGTCTCCCCCGTCTGCTAATGAGACGGCAAACAGCCAACGTGACGCGAATAATTAAAGAGCTGTCGGCGAAAAATTCATTAAAGCCGCTTACCTGCTGTTGAACGGGTTGTCCCAGGGAATCACGTGACTGCCGCTGGGGCCGATCAAGAAACTGACGCGCCGATAGAAGCCCTTGGACGCGGGCTGGGCGGCTGAACTCTGACCCTGACCCGCGACGGCAGCCGGGTCAGGCGAGCCGCGACAGTAGGTCTGACCCTGGCAGGAGATTTGAGCGCAGCAGTCTGGGTCCATGCAGTCGACGAGCCCATCTGGAAAAAAACGGGAGGGACAGTCAAGACAGGTGGGGGGGGGGGGCGCGGGGGGGGTGACTTTCAACGTGAACTCAAGTTCATTAAAGATCCTGAGCTGGAATGAAAGTATGAAGTGTGTCACCTAGGAGGAACCTCAAAAGTTCTGAGCTTGTTGGTCAGTGGTTTATTAAGTGTTGATGTACTTATACACACATGTATATGTATACAGTCTCATCCACTCTTTAACATGTATCTACTGTGTATTTAAAAGCATGCTGTTTAACAATCTGCTCTGCTCCCACATTTGCATATTCTCTCCAGTGATCTTTTATGTATGATTGATTTGTTGTGTTTGTTTGCACCGTCACCGAGGAGCCGCATCAAAGCCAATTCCTCTCTCTCTCTCTCTCTCTCTCTCTCTCTCAATGAGAAGTCACACAGCAGCTTCTCCGGAAAAGCTAAAAAAGACTATTTGTACGTAAACTCCTCCCTACCTCCCTCGTTGTCCTTGCCATCTGAGCAGAGCGTTTCGGTCGCCACGTCGCACCCCAGCCCTCTCCACCCTGACTGGCAGATGCAGTGCCAGACGTTCTGATCCAGGATGCACCTCCCGTTGTTGTTGCACAGCCCGGGGCAGCCGTCTGTCAACACATCACGTACGTGTCAAACGGCGGAGCGAAGTCGGAAAAAAAACAAAAAAACGAGGAAATCAGGCGGAGAAGGAAGACAAGAGCGAGGGGGGCATTTAAAGAGTGGACAGAGGGGGGAGGGAGGGGGGGCAGAGGAGGGACAAAGATGATATAAAAGACAGTACCGAGTGAACATACAGTACGATACACCTCTGACAGGACTTGGGATGTGGGGGAGGGTGTGAGGAGTTACTGTCGTTTCACATGAGTTTAAGGAGGACGCACAGCCACGCTGAAGAGAGTGATGCATGGGACAAGAGGAAGAGGAGGAGACCTGCTGAGCTACTATCACTGGGACACACTGTCAATGCATGTCGAGTCAAACCCTTGCGTTGAGTTTAAATCAAAGTGAGAGCGATTATCCGTGAGTTCACGTGTTTTGGCTGCACGTGATTCTCGTATTGTGCTTTTCCACATCGAGGGCTGACGTGACAACGGTGTCGTGTTTGAGTCGAGCTTTTCGAAAAAAAGGATTTCCAAGTAAGTTCAAAGTGGCACAACATCCCATTTAAAGAAGCAGAAAAGCAGCGACTTCGTCTTGGAAGTTCATTGCTTTCGCCTGAAAATAATTAGGAGGGGGGGAAAAAAAAGAAAGAAAAAAAAGAAGCCTAGTGCGGAAACACTCATGTGAAGTAACAGCAACATCAAAGGGAGAGGGAAGTATATGTGTAAATAAGGGAAGAAGGGGGGGGGGGGGGGGGGATCAGGAGTCTCTACATTTACAGAAAACAGAGCACTCGCTGCCAGATCGCATTCCTTCTAGCGGAGGGTGAAGACAGGGAGCCGAAAAACACGACTAAACCACACCAGGTTTGGGGCGTTTAATCTGGCAGACACAGGGAATTAAGACAGGGTGGGGGGGGGTGGGGGGGAGGGGGGGAGGGGGGAAAGGGGGGGAAAGGGGGAGGGACCGTGGAGTCTGTGTGAGGCTAGTTAAGACGGACAGGAGATGAGGAAACATATCGGGCGAGCAGGATCACAGCAGGAACATTATGATCGACTCGGACATAGAACAGGTGTATAAACGCCGTGCTAGGAAAGACAGAGAGCAGGGAGGGATTGTTTGTGACAATCTCTCTTGGGGGGGGTGGTGGTTCAATTTACCTTTATATCCTATCTTGACTGCTCCTATTACACAACCGAGGAAAGGAAAACATTTGGAAAAGAAAATTACTTATCTCCTTGGTGGCAGAGAGCTAAGACTGACAAACACATTTACTTATTGTAACTTACAGGGAGGCACAGAGAGCGAGACCCGGCTGCTGGCATAATGCTGATGCACCTGCCAGCTTGCGTGAAATATTTGGGAAAAAAAGGAAGCTTTGCAGGTAGTTTTCCCCAAGATTATAGTTGGCTTCGCCACGTTTTTTTTTCTTTTTTTTTTAAGTTTCTGCTCTAATTTCAATCACAGTCGTTATGGTGATTGAGCCGAATAGAATAATGCTAAGCATGAGTGACAGGATATGACCGGAAAGTTATATCCTTTTTTTTTCTCCTTTCTTTTTTTAAGCACATAAAGGTGTTCCGGATCAGAAAAAAATAAAAAATAAAAAAACATCTTAAAGAGTATAATTCTCAAAGCAAAGTGAAAAGTGTTTTTACCTGATACTCTGGAATCCAGGGCTATACATGTAAGCCAAGAGGGAGTTGGATAGAGATAGAGATAGGCAGACAGGCATACAGACATAAAAATGGAAAAGAGAACGGGTATAAGTAGGAGTTAGGCAAAGCAGTGCAGTAAGAACAAGAGAAACAACAAGAGAGAGAGAGAGAGAGAGAGAGAGAGAGAGAGAGAGAGAGAGACAAAAGAGACAGGAGCAGCAGGAGTAGATTCAGAGGTCAGTTGCAGTCAGAGTGACGTAAGAGTGTGGATATCAAAATAAAAGCAGCAAGTGATTAATCACAATTACAGATGCTTCCATAGTCTTTCTGTAAAAGCGCCCTTAGATGGTGTTTATACTTCTGTCCATAGGAAGCAACATGAAATGAATTCAGTCCCTTAAGCCAAATTATTCATTGTTAACAATCCTCCATCTGCCAAAGCAGAGCGGCGCTGACACAAAGAGGAACACGCGGCTCCTCTCTTGATATATCCGCTTGGTAAAACACTTCCCTATTAGCCGGTTTCATCTGGGCCCGCTTCAAAACGTGTCACTGTCTGCTTGTCAGGAGGTACGTCGCCTCACCCCTCAGTCTATTATGAACGCATCATGAAGCAGCATGCTCATACACACATATATATATATATTGTTCAATCTTGCCGTCATTTCAACAACTGCACGGCAGCGAAGGCGAATCAAAAACCACACCTCCAGTGGTGAACTGCAGCGCTGAGAAAGCAGCGACAATGGGTTTAGCCTTGCATATAGAACAGGATCTAGACGCCGGGCGACAAAAGAACGGCCGAGGAAGTCTTCTATTCAAGCCCTGTCCGTGTAATGTGATTAAAAGGTGCTTTTGTGCAAATGGCAGTTATTCAGGGTTTGAAAGACAAAATAAGCTCCCGGTTCTCCAAGAAAAGGTGCAACGCGCCGCCTATTCATCCCACGCCGCATCCAAAAAGGCAAAGGAGTTACTTTTGCTGGCGGGAGCCTTAAAGAAAAGAAAAGGGGGGAAATGGATGGTGCACAATCAGCCCTGAGGAGGGAAAGATTAATAAGATCAGGAATGTGACCCCCCCTCCAACAACTCCCCCCCCCCCCCAACCACGGGAAGTACCGGCTCCGTGGGCCGAGGATCGCTCATGAGAGAACTTGTAAATACATAATTAGGGCTGAATAGTTTGGAGTGGCGGATCTTCGTTTCACAGAGAGCGTGTTGTCGTTGAGGGCTTGGAGATGACGCTCGGGGGATCGGCGCTTGATGCGGCGTGTCGGGGTTTAACGAGAGGACCTTTGACAGGGGGGTAAGGTCTCGAGGAAGTTTGAGTTAAAGGTCAATGGGAAGTGACACCTCAGAACTCGTTATCCTCATTAATGCCAGGTGAAGCGCTGCCATTACGGAAAAAAAATGATATTCCAAAGAGGCCTGGCCGTGGCTTTTCGGATCCCTACATACCTGCCCTTGACTCGCTAATACAGGAGCATCGTTTCAGCGGTCTAAGAGGTGAAATATCTAAATGGAGGAGGGAAAGATTACGAACTCGATGCGGTGGAGAGGTGGTGCAACAAAAAAAAAGAAAAAGAGAGAGAAGAGGAATGTTGGAGAATAGCAGCGATATAGATCACATTTCTTTGTAGTGGGAGAGATGGTTAACAGGTACAGAATCTGTAACATTTTGATTTTATATCAACAGAACATTTATATATAACGCAGGAATTAATACTAATATGGGTTTGACTCATACCCAATTAAGTTAAACGTCTAAATGTGCCACAGTGTCTGGGTAAGAACAGCTGTTAATATGCTTAGTAATATAGTAATACCACAATATAAATACGCTGCATACTCCCAACAAAAATGCATTAGTATCACAAGCAATGTAGACTAAAAGTACAATATCGTGACATAAAATGGAAACACTCAAAATTGTACTTAAGTACTAAATGTTCTGAGCTACTTTCCACCAGTGACCGTCGCTGGTCAAGAATCAGAGATTTGAAACAAAGCAGTTTACTTCTACGAAGTTATGGCTACTTTGTCGTGCAAAGGTTACTTGTTCAGAGGAGGAAGGCTGTAAAAGAAAGTGTGCGTCACGATCCGTGACACCCTCCAGAGTTGCCCCCCCTTTAAGCCTCTCCGTGAACGCACTTCCCTCTACAGTTCGTGCCCCTTCTGTCAAAGTGTGTGTAGGTGTGCGGCGCCGCATGTGTCACCGTGGCTCACCGATGGTGCAATGTTCGCCCGTCCAGCCCTGATGGCAGTCACACTTGCCCTCTCGGCAGACTCCGTGGTCGATGCAGCGTGGGTGACAGTCCCTCTGCTCGCACTCCGGTCCCGTCCAGCCTTCCTCGCAGTGACACACGCCGCTGATGCACAAGCCGTGGGGGCCGCAGTCCACCACGCACACCTCTGTTACAGAAGAGGGGGAAAAAGAGCCACAGAGTCACGTCGCTCCCGTTCCGTTAAAAGGCCCTTTTTTTAAAATTTCATATTCTTTGACCGTCTAGATGCCGAGAAGCGTCGACTCCATCGGTTAAAGTGAGCCAACACGACTGTAAACAAGGTGAAGTCGCAAAAAGTCTGAAAACATGTCTTATAATTACTGCCGTCTATAAAAGGACATTTTAAGAAGCCTTACTTTTCATGGGGGGGAAAAAAAGAAATCAGCATTTTAACTGCTTCCTCTGACTTTATGGATCTCAAATTGAGATCCATAAAGCAAAAAATAAAAAAGAAGCGTGTATAACATGACACACAGTTGACATACGACATGTCAGGGCATTGAAACCGGTCCCCAATCAACTTTTATCTGGCTGCCACTTTACACAATGAATAGTTGAAATCGGAGAAATCTTCCTCCAAAAAAAGCTGATCTTGATATATAGAGCTATTACTTTTATGAGTTCCGGCGATAATAAAGTCCCTTAAATTCGCAGAGCTTGACATTTAATTTGTAAAAAACCGCGTTCTCCACAGTACGGCACGGCAAACACCGCACCGCCAGCTTATCATAAGACACGTTAATGAGCGAGATGCAACTTTTAAACAGCAAAGGAATCGCTGCGCGTGAGTCCAGATGGATGACATCTGATTCAGTGAATTTATTCCTGTAACATCTACACAGCAGCACAGCCTGAAGGACTTCTATTAGCTCATTAACAAACAGGTTCAATCAGTGTAACGTCCATCTGAAATGACATCAAAGCTCATCAAGCAACATATAAGGATGGCTGGGAATCACACAGTGGAATAATAGGAGAGACGTTCCTCAGATGCCAGAGAAACACCGGTTATTATTGTAATTTCTCCGTCCTGCAGCCTCTTTATCTCATCTTTATCAAAGGCTTCGGTAATTTCATAGGCCGCTGTATTTTTTTTCCATGCAGTGCAGACGCTCTGACATAAAATAAAAAAAACCCCGTCATCGCTCAGGAAAACTCTGAAGTCACAAAGAAACAGTAAAGCGCAGCAATTACTTTGTGCATCTAACCACTTCCGAAACAACCACTTTTCAGGTTTTTACACGAGCTTATTTGCATGGAGTCTTGGCAGACTGAGGCAAGGGTTATGGAATTAAGCAGGTTCTCATGTCTGGACTCAGAAATGTTAGATCAACATGATATCTTCAAGCACGAGGCACCGGAAACGGCGGAGCATCTGTTGCGAATCCGTGTTATCTTCGGAGTAAAGTAGAAATTCAAATGATGCAATCCATGGGTGGCAAGTAAATCAGTGTGCGGCAGGCGGAAGCTAGCGCCCAGCAAGCTGCGGCTGCTCTTGTGAGAGAATAAGAAATGTTCATTTACCGGAACCGAGAGCTTTTATCAAAGCTTTCCAACAGAAGAGCAATAAAGCTCGCCGTTGTGACGGCGGCGGCCTTCAGTGCGCTGGAGGAAAGTAGCTCGAGTGTGTCCTCAAATCGTAAGTGACTAGATGCTCCAGGAAATTCATATGGCCCCATAACCGAAAAAAAAAAAAAGTTTGTGATTTTTTTTTTTAAGAAACTTTGTAGAGCCGGAGGGAAAGAGACGTAATTCTGCCGCATTAAATGCATCGAGCCGCGGAGAAATGATCTCCTAATTTTGTTCATGAATGTTCTGTTGTGTTTTTAAAGCTAATCCATCCCCACCGCTTTCCCCACGCTCTCCTTCACCGCGGCTCTTTTCAGCAGTCCGTTTCCAGCTCTCTGAATGGAGGTTTTTCTTCGATTGAGAGACCTTGGATGGTTCTGATTAAGTCGGGCCGACGCCGTAGAATATTAAGCATGTCTCTGGAGGGGAGTCATTTGATTCCAAAGGGATACCTCCTTCCCATAGAATCCATGCAATCAATTTTTCATTAGTCCAAAAGTGTTTATCTGCCTTTAACATGCCCCTGACTCGAGCTGGATAGGGGTTGTGGGCGGTCGATCCGTGCTACTCGCTTGTTAATTAAAGTTTATTTAATTGAAGAAGAGCCGCAGCATTAATTAAGAAGGAGCGCCGCTCCACCCGCCCAGGTGGGTAAACCGTAACTTCTTGGGCCGCATCAGTTCAGTCAGTTCTAGTATTGACAAGCCTGAGATATCTCGCTGAGTGGAAGCATTGTGTGTGGAATTCTGAAATCCTTTAACGGAATAACAAATGACCTCTCTTTAAAAAAAGAAAATAAAGCGGAACACAAAAGAAAAAGACAATCGTTCCTCTCGGGCACAGGCTGCACGCCGCTTTCAGAGCTCTGCACACGCATTCCATCATCTCCAACGCACCGCCGTTTAATTTTTCCATTGAATTTCAGCCAGGAGAAATGCATTCAAACAGCCTTTTTTTTTTTTTATACTGACAGAAACAAACTGCAACTTCTGCTTCTTAATTGTCGGACTCAGCGTGGAACATTGTGTCTCTCTTGTGGGTTCAGCGCCACGGAGAACGAAGTCTATTCTGAAGCAGGAATGCGGCGCGTTAATCACCTGAGGCTCACGCACAGATAACAGATGGGAGGGGCCGGTCTTTGAACTAACATGTCACCTACCTGTGTGAAACCCCCCCCCCCCCCCCGGGAATACAAAAGCTGGTAACGAATGAAGACGCTCTGCCACACAGCAGATGCGAACGCACGATTGTCTCCTCTCCTCTTATAAACCTGAAGCTGCAATAAAACACACCGGCGGAAGGTTTCCGGACAAATCTATAAGTCACTTTTAAAGCAACACTGGCTTGTGTTGAATCTCAAAGAGAGTCAAAGCTTTGTGGCGAGCATATGCTCCGTTTCAAACAAGCAAACGCGGGCTACAAGTGTTGATTACCAAACTTTAAGAGTGTGATCACACCCACAGTTTGATTTATTCACCCCCCAAAAAACAAAAATAATGAAGCAGATTTATTTAGGGCTTACGTTACTTCTAACGATCACACGCTGCTTGATCACAAGCATCGGAATCACAGACGTCTCTGGTGAACGTTCTGCAGTGGAGAACACTGAGAGCAGCAGTCCGGACTGAGGTTATCGGACGTCAACATCTGTCTCCTGGTCTGCTGTCGGTCGTCGATCCGGGCTCCTTTCTGTCTCACGTGGATAGATTCAATCAAAGTTCGTCTTTCAAAGTTTGAAACCGTCGTGAACAATTCCTCATCGTGGCTTTGTGGACAAAACGATACGCGTCTCCTGTAATTTCTACCCGTCACACAAGCAAAAGTAAACCTTCACTGAAGACGATGTAGGAGAGATGCGGCCCACAGAGCTCATAAAGCACCAGCGCTGACAGCGCCGTAGCATGTCTGCATAGCTCACGAGATGAGGAACATCCGTCAGACAGGTGGAGCAAATCCAGACTTCTCAATCAATAATTGTGTTTCCTTCATGAGCACTTATGAGGGGAGAGATGAAAGATACGGATCGGACCGTCAGAGAGATTCATTTTCCTAATGCGACATATTCATTTCGGAAAACAAATGGTTCTCTGTTGTTCGCTAAATGATATTTCAAAAATAGAGGTGATTAATTACCGAAAACTGTGATTTAAAAAAAAAAGAATTTTTTCCCCCTTCTACAGTTTTTTTGGGGGGATTCTACGGCTGATTAATTGTGCCAAAAGTTTCTAAATAAGACATCCACACGGAGACCAAATGTACCGTCAGAGTCGGATCTGTTATTTCAACCTATGGCTCGTTAATAAAGTCTCCAACATCTGCTGCCGTGGACACCTGGTGTCTGCAGTGTTCTGTGCACAGCGAGGGGGAGGCTATTCCGAGTGAATACAGAAAAGAATTTGCTGCCAATTACTTGTTAGAGAAACTCAAACATTATCTTCAAAAACTGTTTTTTAAAAGAAAAAAAAGGAGAAGAAGCATTGCAGAACTGACGGCGCTGTTTGCACGGATCTGTTGGTACGGCGCAAAGAACTCTGCACTAATGGCATCGATAACTCAGCGAATGAATGAAATGAAAGAGCTCTAAACTAAATTATGACGCCGTTTCATTATTTAAGAGCCAACGAGGAGACTTTGAAAATCTCCCATTGTTCTATGAAGAACTAATTCCACGAGGATACTCGTCATAATCACATCAGAGTCGATCGAAAGTCAAATCAATCTGCGCCCATTTTGATAATCAATGAATCGTTAATAATAATCAATGCGTATTTTGTTTCTAATTAAAAAGCCAAAAGAAAACTAGTTCCATCTTCTCTATTGTGAGGATTTGTTGCTTTTCTTTTGCGATCGTTACATTGTGACATTTCACAAACCAACATATCGATCGGTGAAGTAATTATAGCAGATTAATCAATAATTAAAAAATAATCTTTAGTTGCCACCCTTCAGTCCAGTCACACAGGAGAAGGACGCACGGAACAGGAGCTTTAGGAAAGGGAACGCGCTCTGACCTATGGAGCAGTCGGCCCCGGTCCAGTTGGCCTCGCAGACGCAGGTCCCCGAGTCGGTGTTGAACGCGCCGTGACTGGAGCACTGCTCCGGACAGGTGCTCTTCAGGAGCTCGCAGTTGATGCCTCCCCAGCCCGGGTTGCAGTGGCACTCGCCGTGGTGACAGGCTCCGTGACCGGAGCACGTCGGGTTGGAGCAGTCCACTGTGGAACGCAAAAAAAAGAAAAAGAAAAAGGGGGAGGATGACAACAATTTTTTTTTTTTTTTCATTTACCGCTTCTAGACAAGGATGTCAGACTTAACAATTTATCCCGGCCACTCTCACTCCGCTACCAGCCGCTGGAAGTGCTTCTGCGCCAGATGATGGCTGGTGAGCCACAGCTGAACATGCTGCAGTGTTTCCTGGTGGCTGCTAGTAATTTTCCACCCTATGTTTTACTAGTTCTTCGAAGGTATATTATAGGGTGCTACCAATACACTGACAGCATGATTACGCTCCATTATAGGCACTGGGAGCAAGAGCACAATTAGCGTCTAGACAGATATAATCAATTTACTATTAACTATTTGCTGATCTAGGTTAATAATTGGCAATTATGACCAACATCATCAACCCATAGGGATAACAGCAACAGCGCCATTGTGCTTCCTGATTGCTCCGTGCGTTTCCACATCTACCTGGACACTGATATTGATTACCGACCAACTCATCACACAAGCCTGGAACTACAAATGCTCCCTCGTCCCCATCTGTTTCCTTCCCACATTGTTTCACTTCAAAGAACCGCAACGCACTCATTTAGTAAAACTCAATAGCCTTTTTCTTTTTTTTCTTTCTTTTTTTTACGTGCAAGGTCAACAAGCCGCGCATGTAAATCTGAGCTGATAATTGTCTTTTGTGCGCGTGCGGATCGATGGAGGTAAATGAAGTGAAGGCGAGGGGGAGGTGGGGAAAGGTTAAGAAAGAAGAAGAAGAAGCTCTTTCTCAATAAACGGAGGGAGAGGTGCCATTGACTGATCGATTTTAAAGAAGGGTGTCACCGACTGTCAGGCGTTCCAACAGGGATCGACGGGGCCTGCACAATCTGTTCCAGCGCGTACCCTCGTGCCGCCTAAACACTAAGAGGGAGTTCATTTACACGCGCGGTATCAATAACAACATCCGCAGCATTATCTGCTCGGTGGAGTTGAAAACAACCGATTGTTTCACCAATGGACTGTGTCAATCCCCCCCCCCCCCCCCCCCCGAGCTTCACACAGAATTACGCTGCATCCAAAAGGGAAGAAACAGTTTTTACTCCCAGCTACCTTGTTCACAGTTGGGTCCTTTGTGGCCGGTGTTGCACACACAGTTGCCCGACACGCACAGTCCGTGTCCCCCGCATTGAGGATCGATACACTGGGAGGCGGGGATGTCACACTCGGTGCCCTTCCAGCCGCTGTAGCACTGACAGCGCCCCCTGGTGTACTGACCGTTACCGCTGCACAGGACCGGACAGGCGGCTGAAGAAAGACAAAGGATTTGAAAAAAGGGTTTCATCTTGTATAACATCAGGGAGGGGGGTGGGGGGGGGGGGGGGGTTTGCTGTATTACATTTCATTTAAAGCAGATGTTAAATTATCTTATCTTCTATGATTGCAACTTCAAAAACAACTTCAAATTAGAAAGATTGCACCTCTGGTCCACTTTCAAAGGAATACTTCAGATTTGTTTTTGCAGAGTCTAATGAGTTAGATTGATACAACTTTCCTGTCTGGATGCACTGATTGCAATTTTCTTAGCAATTGTTCATGATCACGGGCAGGTGCACGCTGGTCGGCTGTTGTTATTATCATTTAAGTATAAAACAAATAATTTGATATGCTGCCAATAGCTTTTTATGTTTATTTATACTTCATTTAGGCCACCAGGCAGAGTGCACTCAGTGCACTGAGGCTGATTTAGTTCATCTAGAGTAATGTGCAGACTTTTTTTTTTTTTTCCCCACATCGACCAATCATTTGATTTGTAGGGAGAATTTTTTTTTTTTTTAATGAAAGCAGAAATGTTTGATACTTGGGCCAACGATCTGCATAGCTGGATGAATAAATTGGGCTAACTGACCCTTTAAATGATGTGAAATATGAGCTTCATAATTACCTCTGGAACAGTACGGCCCTATGAATCCTGGGAAGCAGTGGCACGATCCCGCCACGCACTCTCCGTTCCCGTAGCAGTTGTGCGAGCACTCCGTGACAGATTCTGTGGGCACGGCGGTGAGCAAGTCCCACTATTAATAACTCACAGGACTGAAAATCTGAAATCCCACATTTATACAACAATTTGCAAGTGTGCAGTTTAATAAATCCTGCGAGACAACCCGAGACTCTGACTCCTGCTGCGGTCCTAGCATCGGGCCTGGCATATATTTACAGCTATCCGTCCATGTTCCACTGAGGTCTAAGCCTCCATAACATGTATGCTGCAGCGTCTAAGCATATGTTAAGTAAAAGCACACAGGCATCTTAAATTAGACCAAATAATTCCATTTCCTTGACACATTTTGCTTCCTCCCTCCCCTCCCCCTTCGACCCCTTGAATGACTGATCATGCCCTAGCCATGCAATCTCTTGAGTGTTTACAGCTCAAATCCTCTTTGAGTTGAAGTTAATCTGACATATCCTACTGACAGATCTTGTGTTCACTCACCAGACCATCGGTCTTGAACGCCACCCCCCCCCACCCCCAAAAGACCAGCGCCCTCATTTTGACCGGCGTTAAGAGGGCAAACTTTCCTGTTATTACTCTGACTTGTATTGGATGTTCATTGAGCCAGTGTCGCACCCAGGCAATTTTGACCTCACACATCGATTCCTTCATATTTGTATGGTGGGATCGATAGAACTCCCCGAAGGAAATAGAGAGACGTTAACTCAACCTTAGTGTTTTTCCTACCTCAAAAACCCCACAAGGAAATTTCCCAGACTCCAGAACGCCGAAGAGGACGTTAGGAGGGAAGGATCAATGTCCCGCGCACGGTCTCGTCTTATAGCGCCGAGCACAATAATCCACTAAAAACGGCCTCCTAGGTGACTCAAACTTCTAAAAAGCTCAGCTTGTCAGTGCGGCGGCCCGGCTTCCCAACCACCTAGCTGTCTGCTCATTCGGGCGCAGCTGTTTTAAAAGGAAATTAAAGTCTTCCAAACATGTCATTACACATCATTCCCAATCACACTCATTAGCCGGCGCAGCAGATGCGTTGTCCCCCATACCCTGGATGATGGTGTTGTAGGACACCGTCTCCGCGTTCCGCCCGTCATTGTAGAACGCCAGGTGCCACACCCCTGAGTCCAGGTACTGGATGAATCCCGCTTGGTGGACGGTCACCGGGTGATCCAGCCGGGCCCTCGTCTCCGGTTCAATCTGAGTCCGATGCTCTTTGGCGATGAGCCGGCTGCCGTCCAACAGCTCCACAAAGTCATACTGCAAAAAAAAAAAAACAGATGCAGATGATTGTTACTTTCGTGTTGCTATAATTAAATCAGGCAGTGGAGTGGCGAGGGAGTTCAAAAAGCTTATATTTTCCTTCTATCGGATGCTTTGTATGCAGCTTCTCGACTGATTTCCTTAACAGTCTGAGAGGAACTCTTCAAAGTCGTAATTCAAGACACAACCAGAAGAGGTTTGTGTACCCAGCAAATATTCAACTCTGATAAATGTTGATTTTTCCGTGACAGTTATTTGGAGTTGATAGATGTTGTTTCGGAGAGTTGTTTGCGTGCCGATGGAGCCGATATGGCTCTGGGGCTAATGCTCCGAAATATTCCCCCCCAAAAAAATATATTGTTAACTCAAGACAGGAGTGCACTTAAAGAGACTCTGGCAATGTGCTTAACAGAATCTGTTAAATGAACACTGATTTGTGTTACTCACCGCTCGTGCGCCGGAACAAAATACGAATAAAAGGATAAAATATGTGAAAAGCTTTCTTCAATGAGTTCTATAAACAATAAACTATCTTCTTTTAATTCAATTTGACACAAAACAGTTTTTAATACATGTAACGTATCTAACCCAGGACTTAATACATCACATCATATCATCAGCTTATTTAAAGCAAATATGTCCTCGTTGCTAAGGTCAGATATACTGGAAACTAACAGATGTACAATGTACAGTACACACAGTATATAAATATATATATATATATATATATATATATATATATATATATATACATCAAATAAACACAACATGTAAATATCTCAGGCTTTTCTTTCTTTCAGGCTCTATTTTTTTCAAGCAAACATTGATTTACGGGGTAAACAAGGAGTAACGAGTCATCGCTGCCAAGTGAAACCAGTAAAAGTGGCGCATCTGCTCTCGCTCCACCTGCTCGACACCTGAACCTCCATCTTGACTGCAGGTTGCAGAGCACTAAAGCGGAAACCGGTGTAACGCGTAGCGGCTAGACCCCCTAACAGGCCCGTAGGTCTGTAGGCGGAGGAGCACAGGTGTAGACAGATCCCCTGGCTAACGCGACGGTAGCTACACAGATGTACTGAGCCCACGGAGACTCGGGGTGGAGGAGACACACACACACACACACACACACACACACACACACACACACACACACACACACACACACACACACACACACACACGTTGGCACTGGAGCTTTGTCTTTTTTTTAGAAGAGCTTGGATTTAAATCCAATGATGAGGCTGTTTGCAGAGAGCTTTGATGGACTGGCTAAGCCATTGATTTGTGACTGATGCACAGTTGAGATGTTTTTTTTTTTTTTTTCTTTTAATTAAATTCCAGACTTCTACATTTTATAATAAGCAATATAATTTTAAATTGAAATACATTTTACAAATAGCACCTTCAAAAAACTAAAAATATAAAACTGAGGAGAGAGAAAAGGGGAAAATGCAAAATACTAAATTATATTGCAGACACTCAAAATAACAAAAAATAGGAGATAATTCCAGGAATATTGGTGTTTTCATTTTTTTCTTCATAAAACAACAGGAAATAGGGAAGGCATCCTATAAGTCCTACTAAAGCTGCATTTATCGATATGTTCAAAAGTAGCATTCCATGAAATGTCTACCGAATAAATAATACGGTTTCAACCTAAATCAGCAGCTCTCACAGAAGCTTTTCTGCCTCTTTCAGATCTTTGGTGTCCCGGAACCACAATGAAGTCCAAAGAACCAGAAGGAAGCAGCAGAAAGCTGAGGGTAAAACCCAGCGTGTCTGTCCAGCACCGAACGGCAGACAGACAAAAGTTAAGCAATCACCAAGTAACTGCTCACCGCTGAGGAGCCAGCAGAGCTAAAAGAAGCATGAGACGTTGGACCGACATTCATCAGGTGGAAAGAGACAGAACTCCAGATGAATGCTGGTGTTGCTCTTTTTTTTTCTTCCCCGTTTGATGTGCAAGTCGGCAACGGCTGGCGAACACTTTAGGCGAAACAACTTAATAAGCTAGTCGTACGTCAGCGCTTTTCCATCTGTCATCTTGTTATTGAGTTCTTCTTTGCCTAGTGGCCAACAATTAATTATTGCAGCTTTAAAATCGGTACGTGCGAAACATCCAGCCTCGTGGAGACACCGGTGTGCTCGTTGAAAGAGAAAGGGAGGAAAGAAAACGCATTAAAAACAGGATTTAATGCTCAGGAAAACAACAAACGCGGATCCAGGGCAACCTTTCGGTTGACTTGCAAACGACAGGAAAGAGAGCATTAAGCGTGGGGCAGGTGAAGTCAACGCTGTGAATTAAACCCCTTTGAGTAGAGCAGAGGGGGGGGGGGGGGGGCAGGGGGGGGGATATTAACCTTGCGGAAGTTGACTTTTTTGTGTTGTTGGCTTGAGGGGGAAGTAATAAAACAGTTCATCCCACGAGTCCTAAACCTTCCGGCCAAGTGAATACATCTCGATTAGCTGCCCCCCCCCCCCCCCCCCCCCCATCTCATCTCCATCCAACAACACCAGTGAACAACCGGCGAGAGACAGAGCGTGGAGAGAGACGTGGACGCCCAAAAGGACAGAGGAGGAACGCTCACAGCCTGCAAACTCTCCACAGTTCCGATTGAGTGAACTTCGGTAACAAACCGAGCGCAGCAGCTTCTTGAGAAGGAAACGAGAAAAAGTTTGTTTCTCCTAACTTGTTTGGTTTGTATCAGCGGAGACAGACAACTCGATAGCAGATGCAGCAAGTCTATGTTTGTGAAAGGTGGAAAAGCTGTTGCACTTAAATGTTGTCTTGTCGTCCGAGCTGTGAATGCGACGAACAGTCGATAGCTCTCATTGGGGTCTTTCATGCTCAGTTAAGTAAATGCATTGATTCGTGCCCCCGATCCCTGAACAGTATGTGATTTAGAGGCGGCCACAATGGACACGGTGTCCGGCATCGACGAGCTTGAGTGTCCGTGCAACAATTGCTGGAGACATAAGAGCAGTGTCTTGTTAATTAGTAGCCTTTGGTCTTTGATTTTGTTGGGCTTCCCTTTTTTTTTTTTTTTTTTCACCTTGAAAATGCAATCCAGCTCACCTGTTGTCACTCACAGTGGACTTTCTCCCGTCAAAGAGTGGCCCTAACTGTCTCCACTTGAGTGAAGCCCATCTTTGCTGAGAGAGAATGTCAAGGAGGTGAAGCTAAGAGCTTTTGCAGTCAAGTGTGGTGGAAAATAGCCATTGTCTGAGTGCTTCCATCACCATCACCCAGACATCGGACATTACGATTGCCCAGAAATGTCATTCAAGTGACACATCAGACATGTTGGAAACACTTCAATTTGCAAATGGCAGACATTTAGTGGAAGTGAAAGACGTGCATGTCCACACGGGCAAAATCGAAGCTGAGAGGAGAAAACTGAAACTAAACTAGTGCCCAGCTCTAATTTTTGCAAATGCATACTAGTCATGAACTTAAATACCAAATGAGGGCAGATAAAGAACCCCGATTAAATAATACTTATTCACATTGTTTGTTACAGTGTGGTTTGGGGCTTAAAGACACAGGTGCTGAAACGAAGCGATTTGAAAGTGAATAGAGGGAAATTCAGACACAGTATGAGAAAAACAATGTTTCTTTAACATTAAAGCACATAAACAAGTATGAACCTGAACATTTCTATATGTCCCCTTTAAGATCCTCTTTAGATCCTTAAAGCTGCTATAGTCAGTTTATTATATTAGCATCTGATCACATGGCTTTGTTTATTTATTATGGGGGTGACCATGGCACACTGGGTTAAGAGGGTCGACGGTTCGATCCTTACCTGGGATGTGTCCTGTGTCAAAGTGTCCCTGAGCAAGACACTGAACCCTTAGTGGGCGCTTCTCAGCAGCCCACTGCTCCCAATAAGTTGGTGATGGGTTAAAAGCAGAGGCTAAATTTTGTATATGTGTAAAAAACGTATATGACAATATAATAATAATTTTCAATTAAAATTTTTTTTTTCAATTTAAATTTTTTTTTTTCAATTTAATTTTTTTTCTTCAATTTAGATTTTTTTCAATTTAGATTTTTTTTTTCAATTTAGATTTTTTTTATTTTAATTTTTTCAATTTAAATTTTTCATTTTCAATTTAATGTGAAACGGGTCACATTAAATGTCAGCTAGACAGCAAAAGCATTAATCCAACATTAGTCAAACAGGATGTGGCTACAAACACCCCCCCACCCCCCCGAAAGAGTCACAAGCTGACGGTCTCACAGATCAAACGTTACCTGGGTGTGAGACGGAGCGAGACCCTTTCGCCCGTAGACTCCCACCAGAGCGTTCTTCTGCACCGAGATGTTGAACTTCAGGAAGCGCGGTTGCTCCATGCTCAGTTGAGAACGCCAGAACACCCCGGGCGGGACGCTCTGACCCGCCCTCTTCCCTACGTCGACCTGTCCCGTGTCGATGGAGTTGTTCTCCTGATGGAGCACGCTACTCCTTCCTGGAAGACAGAAACACCCCCACCCCCACACCCGCTCAGATGATGTCATGTGTTACAGAATGAAAACAGTCATCACTGAGCCTTTCATCAGATAAAACCCTCACATCTGAACGACCATTGTGTGCTTTTTTTGGATATCAGTATAAGTGTTGCATTCTATCGTCTGCTTTCAAATGCAATCTCATTCCTTTATTCAAGCGGGGACTTAACAATAAGACAGTCATATCTTTTCCAAATGAGCGGTGACCAAAAAAAAAGACAGGATTAAAAGTAATGGTTCCCCGCGGTCCATGATGCACTGCTCACAGTGGAAAAAAAAGACCAGATATAATTGGCTTTTATAAGACTCTAACAGGCCACATCTCCCATCTTTTCTCTGGTCCTGATGACTCACAGAGTAAGGCCTCATCTCAGATAAGGTCTAAATGGAATCTGTCAGATATACTGAGCGCTACCTTCCCAGAGCAATAACAGCAAATCAAAAACAATTTTTTTTTGCCGAACGATGTCCTTAAAACTGTGTCCTTAAAGCGCCGAAGACGGAGAGCCGGACAGCTTTAATATCGCTCACGCTCACATGAAGAACTGCAGTCCGCGAGGGTGCAATTACACGAGCGGATCACATTGTTAAGAAGAGGAATCTGCAAAGCGGTGTGAAGTCCTCGCCGTTAAAAGCTCTATTGTCGGAACGCAAACGGGCTCTTCACGGTTTACCGCGGCGATGACTTGTTCGGTGAACGACGCGGAGTCGTCCTGAACTCCACCTTTGCTCCCGCCTCTTGTAAGACGCGCTTCGGTGCGTCAACCGGCGCGTACGTTCCGCTTCGACTGTGTCCGTTATTCACGTCCCTCGGTGTCTTGTGTGTGTGTGTGTGTGTGTGTGTGTGTGTGTGTGTGTGTGTAATGAGGCCATTGCCTGTCACTTTAGCTTCAGTCAAAGCGAAAGACCGCAGGCCGAGTTTACCTCTGGGGAGAATAATAGCCGGCTATTGATTGCCTTTTAAACAGTCCAAAAACCTGCCTGGCGCTATCTTAATTAGCAGTACTTATGAGGATTTAAATCTAGCAGAGTTTAAACAATTGAGCTTTTGCCTGGCCCACTCAACTCAATTACCGGTTCCGTGGCGGCGCATTCTAAACACCGCATTGTTGCTTTTTGAGATTAATTTGGCGGCTTTTGCCGTAAAAGGTGAGGCGAGACGGCGGCCCGCCTGCTTGTTGTCGACTACTACGACGGCTGACGGTTATGATTACGCGAGTGCGAATGAGTCAATTAATATTCAGAAGGTGAAAGATCTCGATGAACTGCAAAGGGCTGACTGGGCGTCGTTGGCGAGGCCAAATGGTTTCCTGTCGCAGTTTGTCTTTCTTAATCGTCATTTGAACCTTTACTTGATTTCATTAATTTGGGTTCTTTAACCTTTTCTTAAGCTAGCAATTCACTTCAAAAAGCATTAATTATACACGGCTTTATTTCCTCTCATTTAATTTCATTTTAAGACTCCGTATAACTGCTCAACACGCTGCTTTTGCTGAGTTTATTATTCTGTTGAAAATACATAAATAGCCCCCCGATAGCACAACATTTTAAAAAAGCAACGGCAATCACCTTGACCAGAATGCAAAGCCCAACAAAAAGAATAACCAAGCGTCATTCTTGCGCATTAAAACTGTAAAGGCTCATTTGAATGTTAATTAGCGCTTTGCTGAGACGTCGGTCTTTCATATCCTCACCGTCAGCAGCCAGAGCCGTCACTACGCTCGACTGAGTGGGCCCCGTCTTCCCAACTCCTCCGTTTTCAAAAGCCGGCTGGTTGTCCAACTCTTGGAGCTGCCAATTGAGGCCGAAAAGGTGCATTGCTGTGAAATACACAAACAAACAAAAAACAAAATAAAAAGCATGAAACAAAAAAAAAAGAGAGAGCGCTGTGTGGGCTTCTAGAAATGGACAAACAAATAAGCAAATTGCTGCACAAAAAACAATCAGGCCACTTAGGAACAAAAGACCTGGTGGGAGAGCACACAAAAAACACACACTACAGTTTAACGTCCAACATTTCAGATTTTTGTGAGGCTGCTCTGCAACGGGTGGTTTGTGTGTAAACACAGCACTGATGGAGGCCAGACAAAGTCATTTCAATCAATACTTAGGGACCCTGTTGCTCCATCATGTTTCCTTGGGGAGCGCTGTTCATTAATGTGCCACAGTGTCTGCACACAAACTGTATCAAACAGAGCAGCATTCCCAGTTTTCCGACACAAAAGCTCTCACTTCAGACAAAGACGGACCAGATCCAATACAAAGCAGGAAGGACGCGGAGACACACGTGTGTGGAAGACCAACACGGAGGGAAGAGAGAAGAAAGCGAGAGTCTTTTAAGACGGAGCAAGAGCAGTTCATTGAGACAGACAGTCACAGCGGGGGAGGAGGAAGTGAAAGGGTTAAGATGCCACAACACTCTCCTCTCGTTGGCTTTCATTCAGCCGACCGGCTTTATTGTGTCGGTATCGGATGCAATCAAACTGTGTTCTTGTTGTTGTTGTTTTTTTTTTTTTTTGGGAAACTGAGGTGCTCCTGTGAGCGCAGCGAGGGGGCCGATCTCCTTCAAAGTCACCAGCCGGAGAACACGCTGAGGAAGCATCTTGATTTCCGACCATTTGATCTGGGAGAGGAACTTTTCTCCAACGCTTTGCAGGACGGATTTATTGACTGCGGCAAATAAGTCGAGCGGTGGAACGCGGGGGGGGAGGGGGGGGGGGGGGGATATCGCGTGTGAGGGGGAAACCAAACGAGGGGTTGAATACTATCACGGATAGTGTATCAGCGTGTGCTTTGTTAAAGCCCGCTGATGAATACGCTTGGCGTCAACACACACACACACACACACACACACACACACACACACACAAGCGCTGTCCTTGGGAGATCAAACGAACAGTTGCTCCGCAGCCTCGAGTTTCCCGACAAAATAAAGCAGATTCAACACTGAGTGACAATGTTTGGTTAAATTCAGCCAGCACTACTCTGAGTGTCACAGGCGACACAAACGACCGCCGACTGGTTCATCGATATCTTTTGGCGAGTCGGGCTTTTCTCCTCTTAATGGACTAATCTGGACAGAACCTCCCAACGTGAGATCTGTGCACTTCTGTTTCTCCTTGTTTTCCACCGTCGACGCCCGTTTCCTGTTGCTATTGACATCACAGCTTCATGTGTCAGTATTCACCAGCAGCACAGACGCAACTCAACGTAATCTGCCAACAATCGTCACTCACTTACCAAAAAAATACTCTTATTAGTTCATAAAACTGAGTGCATTCACCTTGGGCATGTAAAACTCCGACATTCATATTGTTTTCAAAGTGCTTGCTGTGTATATAAGGTAACATGTCGGTGGCTTTAAGCTGACGAAAGGCTGCAGAACCCGTAGAAAGCATGCTGTGCTGCTGCAGGACGTGGAGCATTAACCCGAGGTGAAACACCCTCCGCCTGAAGGAAAAGAAGTGACGCCTCCTCGCGCCGAATGATTGACAACGTGAAATTAGAGCAGGTTATGGCGTTGCTTAAAGGAATAATAAAGGTGGAATAATCTCTCACTCGACAAAACCTGTATTTACAGAATTAGCATTAAGTATTTCGGGAAAATGAAGCCTTTTAATTGTGAGAGAACAATCGCTCGCTGAGCTGACTGAGCAGACGACATCACACTTCATCAAATGAAACGCTGAGTGATAGACGGCGCTCTAACACACAAAGGGCTTATTGCCTCATAGCTCAATGTGCTTCTTTTAAATTGTGTTTTTAATGCAGCCCTGTGATGCTGTACTTGGGCTGATGGCAAACATCAGCATGACACAGTGATCATGCTAAACATGCTGATGCTCATGTAGAACGTGTTCGTGTTAGTTTGGCCTGTAGTCACGCTGACATTTGCTAATTACTGCTAAACACAAAGCTGGTAAAGGTTGTCAAACTGACACTTTGACCCCCAAATGATGGCGCCAGATGGAAAGTCAGTCGCCACCGACGTTATTGGAATTCATCCACTGGGGACAATGAATATTTCATAGCGTTTCATCCGATAGCTGTCGAGATATTTCACCCTAACCTACAAAATGTCAGCCTCTATGGTGGCACTGAAGTAAAAGTCGAAAAACACGTCTCCACCGGCTTGGTTCCCGACTCCAGTTCATTTAATGCGATCAGTGTAGAGACTCTCCACAGCTTAACGTTGGGCACTCACATCTCCCGGTGTCACAACATTTCCGGCTCTTGTGTATCAGGCGCGGCGCAGAACCACCAAGAGCCCCCCCCCCCCCCCGTCTTCACTGCTCTCACTTGCACCGGGACCTGAATCCCCACTTACCCCATCAACAAATTGCTTTGAGGTGAATAGCCCTCAATTTATTGAATTTGCATAAGTTATTCCTGCAGCCCAGGCCAGTTCAATTAATATTTATGGGCCACGAGCAATTCTCTTCCCCCGAGCAAGGAGCCGGGAAAGCTAGCCGCTATCTCCGAAGTCAAAATCTCGCCCCGTGGAACAACCTTCCTTCGATTTGTAAGTTCACAACATGTTTGTTTGATCTCTGACATCCACATGCTATTTAGTGTAGGGAAGCACAAACACATCTGAACAAGGGAAAATGCAACACAAGGCCCGAGATAATCCCCTCACGGCAGATTCCCCCTCTTGTTCACAAGGTTCTCGGTGGTGTTGTTACCTGGAAAGCTCCAGCAGCTAATTACGCTACAGATGAAATTGTATCTCTTCTCGATAGGCAAAATAAATAATGAATTAGTCGGCTAAGCAACCTAAGACATTAAAAAACATGAATGAGAATAAAACCTCTTAAGTGTTTCCTGTTCCAATATGCAGAGGACGCCATTCTGATGGCCAACCTCACCAACATAATTAGTCCATTTGCCATAGAGAGAGAGAGAGAGGTGACCCATCTGGAGTCACGGTGTGCCAGCAACAACTTGGAGCTCAACAGCCTCAAAATGATTGAGATAAACATTGTTTCATGCTGGAACCTGCCGGCACATCTCCCCCCCAGAAACCCCCCCCCCCCCCCCCCGGGGGAGAGGGGGGACTGCTTGAAAATAAGCCGCATTGCTCAGAGCACGGCTAAGATGTTCCCGTTCTCCGGGATAGCATCTCCTGCCGCCGCAATCGGGACGACAGCATCTCGAACGCGAGATCGACCAAGAGAAGGGTTTGTTTGTTTCCTTGGTCCGGTGGCAATTGGAGGAAGCTGCCTGTCGCCTTCTGTACGTCTCTGTGGGATTTCTAGATTTCTTCTTTTAGGAGTGTTAGATTAGTATCGGGAGAAGTCTTCTCTTTTTTTTCTCTTCTACTCAATCACCGACGAGGTAATCCAATCTCCTCTGGTAACTGGCGCGGCCTTGTTAAAACCAAAAACTGCCCACCGTGTCAACAATTTCATGAGGGCCATCGCTTTAATACACCGTCGCTTTAATAAAACCAGCCTTCACTGAAAAACACACGATTAACCGCAAATTGATTTTCACCCCTTTCTGATAAATTCAATTTTAAGGCTACAGGGAATTAAAATACTTCCTAAAAACCTGTGAGAAGCACTTTTACAAAGCAACTGATAACGGCTTCCTTCATTTAAAGACCTTCTTTTTTCTAAATCAATATATTCTCTATTTGTCTGACATTCAAAGGCAAACGTCCGAGCATTCTCCTCATCAACATTCTGAGGAAACGTGCTCACTGACGACGCTTTTCGCATTTTTGGTTCCGTTTCTGCGGTTCATCTTGAAGTGCATTTTCCAAGAATCCACACGCTGTTTCTGTATCCAATCAGAGCGATCGAAGCTGGATGATTACACCCCCCCCCCCCCCCCCCCCCCCCCCCCCCCCGTAGCTGAACAATTGCTGAGATTCTTCCAATCAGGCCCGGTTTGCAGAACTGGAACTGGAGAGAGAGCCTCACCTCAGCAGGCTTCGCCTCATTTGAATTACAGAAGCTGCTGTTGTTGGTCAGCCGGGGGTCCAGTTGTGAGACAAGTTCTACACGCTGTGCTTCAAATTAATTCTGATGAAAAATGTAAAATGTCTCTATTTGTTTCTAAAATAACAACGAGGAATATTAGTCTGAACCTGAGCCACGGCGAACTTCAAACGCAGTCCCATCCCAACATAGAACAGATGCAGGTGTGTGCCTGTATTTTGTCTTTGGGTTTGTCTTTGCACTAATGGGACCGCGAAGGGCTGACAGTAGAAAAGTATTAAAGCATGAGTGCACATTGTATCTATGTGAGTCATTGCACCTGGCAGGAGAATTGGCGATGGATGAAAGAGAGAGGAAGTGGTGGAAACACTATCAGACACCTGAGGCAAGTGGCAGAGGGGTGCATCTGTTTAACTCACACACACACACACACACACACACACACACACACACACACACACACACACAGCAAATGAACTGGAGCACCAGGCGCACACCCGCGTACTCTGGAATCGGGCCAAATATACAATTCCCAAACATCCGACAGGTCTACAATTAAACAAGTCGGTGATTGTCGAGATGAAAATGTTGTGAGTGAATCCAATCTGCTACAGCGGTTAGGGACAAAAAGCTGAACAAATGACTCCTTTTTCCCCGAGTAAACTGAGCAGATCTGTCACAGAGGCGCAGCAGGTACAACACAGAACCAGCGGCTGATTTCCTACACACAGAGGAGCAGCCAGGTTATATGTACACATCCATACTAATTTTATGATATAAGATCATGAACGACAACAAGTAACAGAACAGTTAGTCAATAAAGGGAATGTGAATATTGATATAGCACATTTATGACCTCTCCTCCCGGAGAGCACTCCCCCTTCTATTCACCAATAAAACACTGGTTATAGGATCTTCCCAACAACCCCATATTTCTCCTTATACAACTGTGTCACATTTCCCCTGCCTCCATGCCGGATGAATACTTATATATGTGCGCTGGGAGAGAGAGGCGCAGCGTAAAAGATTAAGGGCTCGGATGACAAGGGACGGCATGAGGAGACATGAATCTGTAACGGGTTTATCGCTGTGGTCAAGACTCGAAAGGTTAACAAGAAGTCAGATTCGACACATGCTGTAAAAAAAAAAGAAAAAGAAGGAAATAATGCCCAAAGGAGGGATGAGGGATGAGCATTAGTTTATCTTTCTCTTATTTTGTGTATAAGAAGAAGAAGCGAGATGTGGTTGAAGCAGAACACAGGCTGTGAGGACCGCGGTCTTCTGTAAAGATCAAGTGTTTGTTGCAGGAGTTCAGCTCCTCTGCAGGAGGGTTTGGGTTTCGTTTTTTTTTTTTTCTCACGTCCGCCATCTGCTCTGAACATTTCAAAACGCCCTGCCCTGTGTTTTCACATCACCCCCCCCCCCCCCGGAGAACACACTGTACATTCTGTGAACCGGGGGGATCAGAAGTGCAGCGATGACGCACCCCCCCCCCACCCCCCGGAGAACACACTGTACATTCTGTGAACCGGGGGGATCAGAAGTGCAGCGATGACGCACCCCCCCCCCCCCCCCCCTGTCAAAGGGAACTGCCTTGTTGGAAGCCGTACACTCGGGCCACGTCTGCGTATCTGACTGAGAGCTTAGTCAGACAGACGTTACTGAATCATATCAGGACATCTGCAATTTCTGCAGAAAGGAAAAGGCAGTGGAATAGAAATACTTCTGTCAGAGATCAAACTTCACACAGATTAAGAGGCCTGCTGGCTACATTCACTCCAGGCAACTTGTCTGTCATTTGTTCCGTTTGACTGACTGACATGTCTGAAGATTGTCTAATGCCACCGACGATAATGGAGTCATGTTTTCTCTCCGTAAAAAAAAGAAACGAAAGAAATATCTTTCTTCCGGCACAAGGATTGCTGTTTTTCATGCACCCGGGTGACAGCTTGCGCTGCACCTCCGCAACAGACAACAACAACAAGCATTCAGCGGCGATGTTCATGACAAAGCCTTGCTGTATAGTTAATTGTGTCTGGCTATACTGTTGAGATTTAATAGCGTTAACACACAAAGGGTCATCCGTCCTCCTCTATAGAAACAGATATCCTCGTGCCAGGCTCGGATCTCCAAGAAGTTGTTTCCCTAAAATCGCCCCTCCGGAGAATCAAGGAGAAAGTTCTGGTCTAATCCCCCCAGTCGGTACAGATGTTCAGCCTAGAATATCTGGTAAATGTGCGCAGTTTACAGATGAGATTCTTCACCTCGAGAAACTGCTTCCAAACACGATCAGGGACCGAAGTGCACCAATGTGAGGAAGAAAAGAGAGTTTCAAAAAAAAGAAAAAGAAAATGCACCACGGAGCAGGTGTAGACTGCAAGTTTTGAAGGCTGGTAAAGGTGTGGCCTCGAACTGATGAGGCCGACGTGTCGGCAACCGTACAGATTAAGAGTTTGGGGGGGGGGGAATGATAGAGACAGAGAGAGCGAGATGAGCAGAAGTCTTCTGGGGTAGGTCCAGATCAGGCGTTGACTCTTTGAACGGTCCAAGTCGTCCACTCATTAATCTTCATAATCAAATTGCGAGTCGAGATGAAGAGACTTTTAGGCCCGAATGCTGACCATTAAAATGGCATGGTTTATGATTCTGACATTTTCCTTTGGAAACTGTTTTAATTGTGTTTTCTCCCATTGCTTTCTGGGACCGAGGCACTTTAACACACAGGTCTACTAATTAAATATGCCAGCAACGACTGCAGCGGTCTTGTGTATCTTTTATTAGGTCTCAAAATCAAAACTCAAAGGTTTTTGCTGTCAAGACTTCAGGGAGTCGAGTCTCCAGCAGGCCAAGCTGCACATTCTGACTGACTGTGGAAATGTGTGTTTGATGTGCGTCTCTTATTAACACGATTATCTCAACAATGTGCCGTAATCTGCCGCGCACTGCTCTTGTAACGTTGTCATTTGAAGCAGAATAACTGTGAGCTCTCCTTGTGACAGACGCCGCACCTCGTCCTTACCGATGCAGTAGCAGAGAATGACGGACAGAACCACAGCGATGCCCACGGCGACCAGGGCGGTGCACTTCCAGGAGCAGTGCTTAGGGGACTTCTTGAACTTGAAAGCCCCTCTGGACAGGCTGTTTCTGGGCAAAGGGCGCGCCGGTGTGGAGTAAACCGTCCCCGTCGCCATGGTGTAGCCAGGGGCCGCCGCGCCGAAGAAAGGTGTCGTTCCCGTGCCCGTCTTAAAAAGGAAGTGCCTGCAGAAGAGGGGGGGGAAAGAAACACAACAGGGCGTTAATAACGGTAAAAAGAAGAGATGAAAGTTAAAGCCCTGATCCGCTTCATTTACGTGTCCATCTTTGTAAATGTTTAGCCGGATAAAAGACCTACTTAAATTGGTTCCTGCCCCCAATCTGTCCAATCAAATCGCCATATGACCAAAGAAAACAGTGAAATACAGTTTACCCTACGATACTAGTAACTCCCATGAGTATCACGCTGCAGGAGGAACTGGGTTGAATTCTAATATTCGGTTTATTCCTGACATTGGAAGAGGTGAACAAAAAGTACCTCATAAAAACAATCATCTCCCACTTGCCCTTTTACAACTGGGCCTTTGCTAATAGCCCATTATACCTGGGGTAATTAAGAGGGTTTAATCAAATGCACTACAGAGTGATTGTCCTATTAACTTTTAAACCCCACGTGAAAAGCTCTTAAGTAAATGAATTAAGCCTTGTTGCCACTCTTGCCTCTACTTAGAGATTAATACCCAAATGCCTCCAGGCTTATGGGGACGACCAGGGAAATTGGACAGATTGACCATGCATTGCGAACAATTCCATTCCAGACACGTAAAATAAAAATAAAAATGCACTGTCGAGCAATATTCCCTACTTTGTAGATTAATGTTGAACAGCTAATTTCTTTCAGATTCGAAAAAAACCCTAATAAACCTAATTTTAACGTAATAAAAGTGGTAAGAAACGGCTTAAAAAGTCGCACGCAACCTTTTACAGTGTTTTAAGGGGGTCATGGAGATTCCAGGAGGAGCGGGTTGTCATGGCAGCCGCTAATATAAATACAACCAGTAAACTGATGAAGCAGTGTTTGCTCATCAATTATTCGTGTGGCATCTGTGAAGTCTCCATGTAAGTTTTGTCGGCTGTTTAATCCCAACTGTGAGTCTGTACTAAAAGAGCTGGAGAGCGGCTAATTGGGTGCATAATCTGAAGATGAGCCGTTAAGGACCGAAATCCGATGTAGTGGCACTTACTGATCACAGCCCCCCCCCCCCCCCCCCGCTTATCTGATGGGAACGGTGGGCCAACAAACCCAAAAACAGTTTAACTGTGGCGTTCTTTTAGTTGGACTAAATGTTGACTTTGAAGACTTTCCAGCGTTGGTGCTCAGGGAAGTCAGTAATCAGATATTCGTCAAATCGTTTTTTTTAACGGCTTTGATTTACGAAGGACGCATCGTAAACCTACACCGTAATGCATCGCTCGTATTTCAACCCCGCTGCTGATGAATTCAGCTACTTCCTGTATCTCCTGCGAGGATACCTCTGGTTCCAAAAAAGCCTCCTTTGATCAATGCTCGGCTAAAAAAAAAAGAACAAATGTCAGATGTGGATCGTCCGTGTGCTCCTTGATGCCCCGATTGACACGTGCCGTCGCCGACGGATTCCATTTAAAGGTTACAGCGTGTCACTGCCTGAATGACAATGCTCAGGGCGTCTGCAAACCCGGGACAGGTTCAGGTTCTTCAATCTGGAACAATCTGTGCTGCTGCTGCGGGACGGGCAGACGCTGTAATACACGGTTTGGGTGTGAATCGAGGTCAAAACTTGTCTGAGGCAGACGTGCAGTCGCAGAGAGTTAAGCGTAAGTGGATGCAATCTGATGAGGTAGACAGAAAGGGATGTGATCCTGTGAGTTCATCTGTGCGTGTACACACACTCTATTAACGGGAGGCGAGTAGAGATGACGCGGAGACACTTTCGCCTGTAAATAAAAGATCTCGAATCTACCCAGCTCTCATTTATGCACAAGCGCATGATGTCCTCACGGGCTCCTAGTCAAAGACACCCAAAACATCAGCTGCACATCTGTGCCAGGTCACACGCAGAGGTCGCGATTTTTACTGAACGACAAACGGAAATAAAATGGTAATGAATGAATGTGTAAAATAAAGACATATGTAAACACATCGTGAAATGGTTTATTTGCACAATCCGGTTGATTGATCAATCTGAGCGCACATATAATTAGCAGAAGCATATGGCACGCTGTGGGGTGGTTGCGAAACTAAAGTGTCAGCTGTATTTCAGTCATTTATATCCCTTTAGCTTCGTACGAGGAAGTGCAGCGCGAAACTAGAAGCTGTCAGAATCGGTGTGTAGCGCCGTCACTGGGACATTTATTGCACTCTGCGTTAAATGTAATTCTGGTGTTGATGGTGTGTGTGTGTGTTTTTTTTTCTTCTCTACACAGCAGACTGAAGGGGTCTAAAGATGAAATGCTGTTGGACATGATTAACAAACACACGGACCGGTGTAAATGTCTGCTGGATGACCGGCTAATTGATTACAGCCTAGTGTGATGCAACAAGGCACATTACTATGCTAATCCAGCGATAGCAATGCGGCGCGCTTTGAGTGAGCGAGGGGAGACAATCGAGAGAGTGTGAGACCGAGAAGGGAAAGAGAGCAAATGAATGGTGTGCGTCAGTGTGATCGCGCTGCGTTTGTGTGCACGCCTGTCTGTCCCATTGAGAACGCCGGCGACACAAAAGCAGCAGCCAGCCTGGACTCCCCTGCTCTCGCAGCATTGGCTTGTCATCGGGATGACATTTGAAAACATCCTCGCCGGGGACAAAAGACTAAACAGAGAGTGGGTGGATTTTGTCTACGGCTAAGCTCCCGGCTGGAAGGGTGCGAGAGAGAGAGAGCACAGTAGAAACAAAGCGAATCGAAGCCCTCGGAATATGTAATCTGCCTATTAGCCGCTGTTCTGTGTTAGCATTAGCATTTCAAGGTGAGAGCTTGAATAATCAGACTTCTTCAATCCGTGGTCGGGGTGGGGTGGGGGGGCGGGAAACAGATGTGGCGGGCATCGGGGTGGCTCGTGTTCACACCTCGCCTGTGCCGTCGCCGTCGATCTCCCCCCCCCCCCCCGCCCCAGATCACCACCTGGCCTCTCGACGGGGCGGCCTGTTAGCAAGGTGCTATTCTGGTACAGCTAGCGGTAACGGTATTTTCAGTGCAAGCGTTTCTGTCGCTGCCCACGGAGATCAGCGTGGTGCCATCTCGAGTCGCTCAGATTGTTTGCACATGGAATGTATTTACTGTATATTTAACCCAAAGTTTGATTAGGCTTGAGCTAAGCTCTAGTGTACACACATTCAAGATGGTCTTTGGAGAATAACTCCAGGGCCTGAGACCTTTTTTTGTGGCGACGTGTATTTTAGCAAACGTGTCATTATCTTTTTGTGATATGAATAACTATTCAGATTGCTCCTCGCTATCCATCCTCTGTTCATTGACAGCTTTTACATTTGCTGGCAAAGTCCATCTGGACCAGATGCACTTCATGTTGCCAGCAGCAGCAGCAGCAGTTTATACAGTAGCCTAAAATAAAGAGGGAAAATATTGCAGAACTTTGGAAATGCCACAGAAATGTGTGCTTGGCACTGAAGATGTTGGCAAAATAAATGAAAAAGGAAAAACACACGAGAAAAAGAAGAAAAAAAAAATACGTCTCGAGGATTACCACTTTGTCTACACCACCATCCACTTTGGCAGGTAACCAGGCATCACTGCAAACGCCTTTCTCTTCCCAAAGGCCAGTTGGCTGCTTGCTTACACATGACTAATCAGTCCTGGTGCCATCCTGACACCGTGGCTGGTGTACAAACAACACAAAAAAAAAGAAGTAAAATGTTCCTTCTCTGATGTGAAGCATGACTGTCTGACTCACGATTTATACGTGCATCCCACACAAACAGCCACACGCACACAAATCCAAAACCTACTTGGATTACATCTGCTGTTCTTTTTTTTTCTTCTTTTTGCCCCCGAGAACAATTCCAACACGTTTTTCCATCAGGAAAAAAAAAAAAAATCGCACCGTCTGTGGGACACTGTGCCACATGATGATGTTGGAGCCGAGACATAATTTCATTTCACGAAAGGACTCCCTCGACACGTGAATCCAACGGGGATTGACAGCACATTTATAACTGCAACGTGTGGCTGGGCAGGCCTTCAGAAAGACTCCGAAGAAATGTCATGACGACTGTTCCTTCTGAATCTCATTGGATCTAAGTGACAAAGAAGAAAAAGCTCAAGTGAGCTCTAAAGGACATGCATATGTAAGAGAATCCTATCCACTTATAGATCTCATAGCTTGCACCACAAAAGGCGTCAAAAGCACTAATTTCACACATCCTGGTGTATTCCATTTGAAACGATGATTAAGTACGGCTCAAGAATAATTAACATATATGTGCGTTGGTCTCTTGAGGGACACGGCGGTTCGTTTTATAATGAAATCCGATGGAATAATTGAAAATATCGAGAAAAAAAAACTGTTTCGGTGAAGCCAAGTGGTTAGTAAGGGAAACCCGAAGGGGGTTTATTAAAAGTACTCCACATTCTTTAAAGATCTGAATGTCTCCTCTACACTTGAGAATAGCAACGAACAGACAGCATTATCGCTGCTCTGTTGCCACCTAATTGAGCCCTTTAAATGGAGTGGTCTTTGTGAGAATAAAGCGGAACGGAAGCTGAAGTCGAGTGATTTCATTGAATTATCTGAAGTGTAATATCTGCATTCCTCATCATAACAGATAGCGGGGCTTCTCCCGATCTAGTGCGCTCATTGTTTTTGTTATCTTCGCCGGGAGATTATGCACCCGGTCTTATCGGTGGACGTGCGTGCGTCTCTGCGTCCGTCTGTCCACAGCTAATCATGCGTACTGGACCCATCAGCCTGATATTTTTAGTGCTCATTTATGACGGTGTGCTCAAGGACACTTTGTGTGCAAACATGTCTTATTAACATGCATGCGAGCTATAACTGTCGCTTGGCAAACGATAAACTGAGCCAAGCTAAGACTACGACGGATAAGGCGCACAGGGAGGCGAGCTAGTTAGCTGTTAGCTAAAGAGCTAACAGCTAACGGAGCTAAACGCACAAGCAGGACTGACAACATCACACAGTGAACTGCAGCTTAGTTGCACGGCACAGCTGCATGCATTAAAATGATAGCGTTGTCTGTCGGGCGAGCAAAAGACGCGTCTCGATCAAACATTACAGCGGCGGTCGTTGCAGAACTACGCGGCGGAGGCGCTCTTCTAGTTCCGTACACTAGCTTGGGTTCGAGTTGCCGCTTGAGGTTTGTTTTCTTTCTATTCTTCCCCGAGCTGTAAAAGGAAGGCTTCATTTGTCTGTTTTGATGTGTTTAAACTGAGAGAGAGTAAATGAGCCCAAATCAAACTCGGTGTCTTAACGTAGCTTTGACAGTGTGATCACAGCGAGATCGGCGACTTCGCTCCCTCGCCGTCTAATAATGAGCGGTAGTTATAGTGGTTACTTGCGTGCGGCACTTCACTCATCTCAAAGAACACTGAAAGCTATTCGCATTGAAAGCTTAGTATCGAGTCAAATTAGCACACTCGTGCTTTGAAGACTAGCACTTTTATGGGAGGTTACACACACATAATTCATTCGCTGCTAATTGCTGTAAAAGTAGCTAATGCTGTCAAATGGGTGCTATATTTTTCAAGGAGGTCTCGTCAAAGGAAATGCATTAAAAAAAGATCATAACATTGTGATTTATATTTGACGCTTTTTTTAATCAACTGTCTCGTACAGAATAATTCACCGTCTGCACATTTTTGACCACATCTACTGCATGAGAAACAATAATCAATGTCAATGTGGAGGTTTTAAAAAAAAAGAAAAAGAAGAAGAGATTCATATTCCGGCCATAACTGAGGCCACCTATGTATGAGGACCGTCCCAGCCTAACCCCCCCCCCCCCCGAAGGCATCCTAATAAATACTTTCTGGAGCTTCTGTTTACATTTCCCAACCTGGTGGTTTTCTTGACATCCGCAATTATGTGGCGAACCGGGTCTTCCCTCTTGGCCCCGGTCGGTCGGTGCGCAGCCAGCCCTCAGTTCCCACCCACTGACAAGCACTTGATTTAGAGTCCACTGTGGCGATAGTGATTTATGCCTCCGCTGATGATAGGTGTGCACATATTGTTTCGTCGATAAGACTAAGACAGCTCAAGGTCACGGCGCGGTTAGCGTTCAATCACCGCATCTTCCCCAGAAAGTGAAACTGTCACAACATATGCCGATTGATTCAGTCAGATCATAAGAGGTTGGCCGCTCCACGGACGGAATTCAAAACTTTACAATCATCTGCGCCTCTGAAAGGGGGACGCCGTGCCAGGGAAACATCAGGGTAGAACGCAATCATCTACTCAAGGCCATTTCTGAGTCAGAGCGCAATGTACCACACTTCATTAGCCGGGATAGTTTGAGCGCCTCGATTAAGAGAAATGTAACTTATGTTTCAGAGGGGGTGGGGGGGAAAGTTGGCAGCGGCTCTCGTGACAAAGTAGTATCTTGCGCAGCAATTTTTTTGAAACAACACACCATCCCCCTTTCCCAAGTTAACCTTGGTAAGTTATAGCCTCTCTGATTTGAAGTGGCAAGCGCTCTGATATCCCCGTAGCGCCCTCTAATCAGGCTCTCTCCCGCTTCTGAGCAGTAGGTCTAGCTAATTTGGTGATCAGCCCTTAATTGTGGGCGCGTGCAAAAAAAGCAAAAAAGACGAGGAACGCTTGACGACATTATTCTCGACAGAGGAGGAAAAACACGGGAACGAGTTTGTCAAAAACTCAGCGGGAACCATATTATGCGTCATGGTAATTCAACCCTGATGAGGTGTAGAACTTAAACGTAAATACCTAAAATCCTGGAGTGAATTATCATTTTATTATCCACCTAACATGAATAAAACCATTAGGTGTTAAGATTTATTGTTCACCAGTGTGTTCCCACGGCACCGGTTATCACCAGTTACCTTGGAGAGGATGTGGACTCGTCTTCATGTCACTGCTGGAGTTTACTGAACATCGTCCTGCCGAGATGTGCGATACTTACTGTGTGCTTTTTCTGAAAAACCTTTGCGGGTCACACAAATGATAAATGTTTGCGAGCGTTAATATAAAGCCGGCGGCACAGCTGGTTCAATCACGACCGGGGGGCGAGTCACTGTTAACCCCGACTGTGAGTTTTATGGATACGGGCCAGAATCTGGAAGAACACGTCGTCAAACAGTCCAGCGGATTAAGCAGACAGCGCGAGTAGGTTTGTGGTCACCAAATGAGGCAAACGAGCTCTAATTAAACGAGTGAAATATAGTCTCAATGACCGTTTCCTTCACTTATTTCCAAATGTAAAGAAGTTTGCGCACTTCAAAAGTCTCAACGTCGCAACTGACACTGAACTGAAATCAAAATAAACGGGGTTTTTTTTTCCAACTGCGGCTCGTTTATTTCGCATCATTTTCTCTTCTGAGTCAGTGAACGCAGGCTTCACGATGACACCTGGAGCTGGACTTCCCCGCTCTGTTGTGGGTCATCGCGGGGGGGTGGGGGTGGGGGGTCACTCACCTGCTCTCCAGGGCCACATTGCTGCCCAGGACCCAGCTGTCCTGCAGCTGGACGCATTCCGCCGTACTCTGCAAGTCGGTCGCCAGGCCGGCTGTGGGCGGCGGGCTCGGGCTCCTCTGATTGGCCAGTGAGCTTCGGCTCAGGGACGTGATGGACGGGTGCTGCTTGTGCGGGGGCGGGGCTGGCGGGAGAGGGGGCGGGCCTTGCTGACTGGATAGATGGTCACCTAGGGGAAAAAAAAAAGAGACATCAGCGTATTAGTTTGTGTATTCTCTCAGTAATTTGTTTTGCCGATTAAAGCTACAGCAAAGAGATAACTGGCAAGAGAGAGCAGATGGGTGAGAGTGTTCATCCGCCTTGCATGTAAGATATGACAACATAGAGCCACCCAGCAGACCCAGAAAAGTAAATACAACCAAGAGCAAGACATAAAAACGAGATGCAACCACTGCAGAAATGAGGGAAATAAGAGCCGCTTTTATGGCGACACACATAATAATTGTCGCAAAACGCCACACGGCTGACAGTTGGGTTCTCTTAAACAGAAGGTCACTTAGAGAGGCAGCTGTTCTTTTATGGGCGCTTAACGCAATGTTTCACGTTTGATTACAGCCAGAGAAGACTCTCAAATAACTAATGACCAGAACATCCATTAGAGCTCTGAGAGAACAGGTTTTCCAATTTCACACAAAGCTGTGTAATTGGCCCCCAGAATGGCATGTGGTGATTATCTATCCATCTTCCCTGTTTAAAAGGTAAAAACCCACAGTGCTGACAATTCTGATTTGCTCCAATAAGCCCCAAATGGGATTCGTCTTACATGCCTTACAGAGGCTCGGAGAAGATTGAGAAAACTGGGACTTGCGTCTTTTAGGAGCTGTTGTGTTTTTTTTTTTGTTGCGTTTGACAGCGTAGTTTTTTTAAAAAAAACCTAAAGGAGTTCAATTCATAGCATACAAACGCTGTCAGTTTTATGGATTCGTTTGATTTAACCTTTGCTTTCTCGGCCGTGCGCGGAGGCCTTGTCTCTGCTCTACGCTTTATAACCCGACAGAAGAACTCCATTCAAAAAGGGACAGCGGGCATTGTTTTCAAAAGACCCTTTAATAGCCATCATGCAATTTTTTTTTTGTCCTTGTCCTTACATGCTTTTTTTTCTTCTCTTCGCTTTTCCACCGCTGTCCTTCTGTGCATAAAACAAGCCGTTCAATTCAGGCAATCGAGCCTCGTGTTTTCGGCTCCAAAGTGCAAATAGGAAACACGTATGTCATTCAGAGCTCGGAAATCACTTTGAGGTAAAAACCTTTCGGCTACGGCGCAAGTAGGCTCTCGGTACGACTGTAGATTATTCCTCTCATATTCAGAATGGGGGGGGGATGCATCAGAAATATAGTGCCAGGAAGATTGTTATAAGAATGATTGCAGAGAGAGGAGCTCTTCTCCACCACTTAATTGCAGCTGACTAGTCGCAGCTGTAATGAAGTTGCGTCGGCGGGTCGGTAGGGTCAGGTTGAACCAATCATTTTTGTGACCGATTACTTCCATTGGATTTACTTCTTATTTTTCATCAAAAAGAATACTTTTTTTTTTTTTGGAACTCATCTGTGTAGAAACAGACGGACAGAAAGGCAAATGATGAGAGATGAACGGCGCGGAGCAGAATCGGGAGCGCCGGTGCAGAGGGCCAATCTGAGATTAATTAATTTGCGATTAGACTTTGATCAAACCCGATCAGACGCGATACCCTCATTACAGCGCGTCACCTCGCTCAAAGTCAGCTCTGAAATCCCAACACACGATTCTGCCACTCGTCTCCCGGGCTACACTGTGAGCACCGTCTGAAAAAAGAGCTAAGTAGGCTAATAGAAATGTGGATCATCATCCACCAACACTGGCCGGTTTCACCTCACCTCTGGGAACACTTTCTATGACACCCATGTCTGTAGCGCATAATGCATTTTAATCTGCTTGAAGCAGTGTATCATTCTAGTTATTAGGCTGCATAACGCTAATCAGAACACATTGTAAAACATGCAATAATGACCTATGAGGTCAAGGATCATAATACGTCATGGTCGCTGGTCACTGGCTGACATTGTTTTGCGAGGATCATAGTGTATTATAATCCCCATCGTTGTAAAACAGAATCATATTTGATAATTCATACAATATTTTCAATGTTTACTTTCAGAAAAATGAAGAAAAAAAACCAACATTTTGTAAAAATGTGTTTTTACTTTACTTAAATCAAAGCAAGGACCACTTTAGAGTAACTTGTAATCACATTACAACAGTGATTATAATGCGTTATGAAAGATTTATATGTATTATAATTATAATACCCTATGATCCCTGCAAAGACAAATGTCAGTGAATTACCAGCATTACACAATGTATTATTTAATGTGTTATGATCATCGTAATAAAGCATTTTGCATACTTACAAGTGCATGTAAATTATACAGCGCTATCAGCAGATTATAATGCATTACGAGTAGGTTTATTATGGGTTATAGATATGAGCGTCATGGAAAGTGTTGCCAAGAGGGTAATATCCAATTCATGTAATCTAATGAAATGAAATTTCAGGGGAAATAACTGCAGCATCCTCTTAAAAAAAGAAAAACAGGAGGAAGACCCCCTCTGATTTTAAAATACATAAAGCAGCTGTCTTTGTTCTCCTGTAGAAGCATCATCTCATTATCACACCCACACACGACACAGTCGATACCGGTAAACAATCCGCCTTCCCTTTATGCATCGCAAATAAAGATACAGGACAGATATCGCACAAATCGCTATCCATTTATCTCCATGTCTACGTATTGATCTATCGGCACACGGTTCACGCCGACGTCTCGGTTGCCCTCGTCTGCAGGCGGTCCTGCAGGCTGTCCTGCAGGCTGTCCTGCAGGCCGTCCTGCAGGCTGCACTGCTTTGCATCGAGAGTCTGGAAATGCAGCCGGTAACCTCAAACACATAAAAAAAAAAATACATGTGGTTCAGGTGCATTATGGGTGATGGGAATAGTGCCGGCACAGCAGGCACAAAGATGAGTTTCAACAAGTCCAGACACCCTCACTATCAAAGACTTTATGGTCAATTTCTGATGACAACATAAAAAAAAAGGCATGCCCGAACTGCAACAGGAAATAAAACGTGTTTTTTTTTTCCTCTTTTGGTGAAAGCACATGCTGAGCATAACACAAAACACAAAATCCCCAAAAAACCCTTCAAAGGCATAGGATTTGACATGCAGCAAATCTGACTGCATAATCCCACAATGAACTAAGGGAACACAAAAAGCCCATGAACTGAATTAAACCTACTGTGTGCATACTTTGCAAAAAAAAAAAAAAGCACACAAAGCCGTTTGGTAGAAATAAGGTCCTGCTGCTTTTCAGTTCGCCCTAAAAACGACGACGTGAGACGGTGATACCGTGTGGCTTTGAGCGAAACCAAAAGTGTACATTACTAAATACAAGTGTGAGAATACAAAGTGTCAACGCTGAGAGCGTACAGTTGGTCTTCATCCTCAGAAGACCCCAGTGGAGCTTCTGCGCTGTGAACGAAAAGGAGCATTTGAGCCGAGTACAGTTACAAGAGGGGTTCAAATAAAATCATTCCCTTTTGATTGGACTGCTAAAAAAAAGGGGGGCGGGCTTAGCGACAGTGGACACGCCTCCAGCGTCGCCAAAAGTTGCAGATCGATTGATGGATAATGTTAAATAGTTGCACGGTAGGACGAAAGATGTGATCTAAAGGGGTTAAAAAAAGCCTTTTTTTTAATAAAAAGCTGTTTTCATATTTTTCAAATGACAAAAAACGAATTAGTATTTGCTTAACTTTCATATAAATGCCGTGAAAGTATCCCAACGTTTAGTAACTGCGTGCACCGTATCTGAAGACGAAGCAACAGCTGTGAGAAGTGATTTAAAATGGCTTCTTCCTCCACCTTTCGGTTGAAGACATACACCCACACGCCTCCTAATATATGAGCAAACATAAAAGTCTGAGGTGGAACTACAGCGGTCACTTAAACCTCTGAGTTATTACCGAACACCAAGTTATGCCCTTTTCAACATCGAGATCTGAAAAATTGACTCCTTGTGGATTTTGAGCGATTAATTATGCAAACACTTTTTTTTCCTCCCTCAGTTAAAGGATGCTCTCATTCCCTTAATCTTTATTTATGTGAGGTCAAGATCAAATGCTTTAAAAAAAAAAGGAGACTTGTTTATGAGTCGTCTGTGCAACCAAATCAAGTAAAGTGTTGACTTCACAAGTCTGAATTTTTGTATTTGAATTAACATTTGAATTCATACACAACTCCAGTTCACACACACATGTGAGCGTCCGGACAGTACGCTGGTTACTCCTTCTTCTTCTTTGGTGTTTCTGCATGTGTTCAACCTTGCTGCACACAGCAGGTGGGGGAGAAGGGCTAAAATATGGGCTTTTTTTTTTTTTGGCACCTTGAATTAGATTATCCACTGACTTGTTTCTTAAAAAAAAAAAGAATAAGCATACTAAACAATGAACCTTTAAGAAAGCTTGGCATTGTCTTCTATCGGGGCACGCTGGGAATTAAGCTGGCCTTTAAAGTGCAGCTCGCTGACTGAGGAGGCAGATAAAACAGCTGTGTGGTTTATGGGCTTTTGCTTTGAAATCAGATCAAGACGGATGCCTCCTTTGCATAATTCCTCAACGTCAGCTTATCATCATCTCCATCAGCAACATGCTTTAAAAAAAGGGGGGGGGGGGGGGGGGGACCTTTGTGATTAATACTGCATGCCAGCGCTGAAATGACAGACTCATTCTCGTCTTAATGATGCTTGCGATATCTATCGAGTTATGTTTTATGAAGCATCGGTGTTTTTACAGAAACGCCTCCTTGAGTAGATTTTTTTTTTGTTTTTAGGGGTTTTTTAATCTGAACATGAAGTCATTACACGGAGTCTTTAAGGGAGAGCAGTGGGCTGTGTGAGTGAACAGAACAGTGAATATATATACAGATGTAGTAAATATACTCAAGTTGTTTTGGGCTCGTCCGTTCGGTCCGTTT
The DNA here is from genome assembly GCF_023349555.1 of Cebidichthys violaceus. NCBI lineage: Eukaryota > Metazoa > Chordata > Actinopteri > Perciformes > Stichaeidae > Cebidichthys > Cebidichthys violaceus. The sequence continues at coordinate 22,855,552 of NW_027176372.1, forward strand.
TTTACATAACTGTGTCAGAGGCTATCGCCGTCTGCGAGCCGAGTTCACATTTCACCGTATTCTCGTTGAGCCCTTTGGACGCCACTTCTTGATACTCTGATGTTTTGGGGAGTCTATTCACATTCTACCGAGGTTCTCCTCTGAAAATATCCCTTTGCTTTTTTCCTTTTTTTTTTTTTGTTGTACAGCATTGACGAGCCTTGAGTAGTGCGCACAATGCTCCAACACAGAGTCGGGGACACAATTAAAAGCCGTTTTGCACTCACTAAGCTTCGCGAGCTCGGTGAAAGCCTTTTCATATTCATTGTGTAAGTAATGCAAAAAGGTCTTGTGCCATTTTACTCTCCATTAAGAGGCTGATTCAAACTGCTAATGGAATTGAAAGGGCATTTGCTTTGACTGGCTCGCCCTTCGCCAATAGGAAAATTGCAGTGTGCATCACAAGAATTCCATCAAAATAGACCAGCGAACTCAACGAGGCCACAGCTTGTCTATTACAACCTGTGATTTTTTTATTTATTTTTTATTTTTTTATTTTTATAGAACAATGGTCGTAATTAACAAACGCTGCGCCTCCGCTCGGCAAAGTTTGATTTTCAGAAAAACACATTGTAAAAAAGAAAAAAAAAAAAAGAAAAAGACTTCAAGCAAAAAAAAAAAAAAAAAGAACCCTTGTTTGATTTTTATATGACATGAATAATGGATGAATTCCACGATAAAACATGCCATTTGGACCAGGTAGGATGTTTATATATGTCAAATCAATAAATCCGTTCTCGTCTCTCTCGCCCCGGTTTTCTTTTTCTTTTCTCTCCTCGGCACAGCTGTGCCCCCCCCCCCCCCCCCCAGGTCGAAAGGCGGCGGCCGCGGGAACGAGGAGAGACAGCGGCGTCTTCTCGTCGGGGATTCTGGAACTCGGGACCGTTTGAACAACCTCGCCCTCGGTGAGTTTTTGGGGATTTACTCTGCAAAGAGAGTTGGCAATTTCCAGTAGCTTTGGGTTTTTTTTTTTTTGAGGAAGCTGTGTGAATTCCATCATATTTCCTGCCACATATACCTTCACTGCTCCCCGCAGCCCTTTGCCCACTCTTCTTGCTGACTGTCTATCTGATCAAAGGCAGAAATGTCTTTCAAGCTCTTTCTCTGCAGGGGGAACCAGGACGTAACCAATATTTCAAGGATTACATAATCATTGCGTTTTAGGAAAAAAGAAGAAGAAATCATTCCCCTCGCCCCGTGCAAAATGCACTCCTTAACTCGGTCATACGGCGGCCATTCATCAACTCCACATCTGATGCATATCCAAGACTGCATCGTTCATCTAAAATGTATGATCTGTAAATAACGCTTACTCAGTCGAACCTACCGAAGATGCACCGTGAATACAAGCAGATCTCTCTCTCTCTCTCTCTCTCTCTCTCTCTCTCTCTCTCTCTCTCTCCCTCAGACATTGCTACAGATGGCAGATCATCATACAGATGATGACTGCTTAGCAGTTCCTTCCTGACAGCTCTCCGATTACATAGCAATTACACTCCTTCTCAAAAGCTGCTTTGACAATTAGCCCGCTGACAAAACACTTTGTTGTATTTATTTGTGTGTGTGTGTGTGTGTGTGTGTGTGTGGACAGCTTCTGGCTTCCTTGTTTCGTCCAGAGAGATTGTGTTCACACCTATAGGTAAAAAAAAAAAAAAAAAAAACGCTCCTGCTGCAGAACTTCCGACGCAGACAGCGCGGCAGTTCTGCAGTTCAGTACTGACAAATGTTTCCTTGGCGCGGTCCACGGCCGAGTGTGCCAGTACTGGCGTTTCTAAAAACACATTTGTGTTTCAACACAGACATTAACTTCACCAACCAGTCAGCAGAAGTTCTTCTTCTGCAAAGCGTCGCAGGCGTCGATGGTGCAATTGGTCGATTTTTGCCATTCGGTAAACCGAGGCCTTGTATTTAAGCCTGTTGTTTCCCACCTGGATGTAATCAAAAGACGATCAGAAGGCTAACGAACCCTTTTTGTCTTTTGAACAAAGACACGCATGATGCTACCCGACCGAGCCGAGGTGTAAAGAACTTAACCGTTGTCCTCTAAGCGTTTACAGTGCGACAACACACTGTACGAGATTTACTCCTTCCTCGCCGTCAGAGTGGGATCAAAAATGGCCACGACGCCTCATAAAGACAGCAGGCGAGTTTATTTACATGTTTTTATTTCTGATGTCTTGACTTTTTACGCCTCCGAGGCAACGACTACGTTTTAACGGCAATGAAGCATGAACTCTTGAATCCATTTGAGCCCCTTTTTATTTTTGTTGTTGAAAACTGCTGCATGCCAAGACTGAGCCAAACGAGTGCAGAGAAGAGCTGCAAACACCAAAACAATGAGCTGAAAAACACCAAGAAGTTCAGCCGGTTTGAAGGGCTACTGCAGAGGTCGTTCTCTGTGGGTCAACGGTTTGGTTTTACAGGAAGAACAGAGTCGGGTTTTTCCATTTCATCCCGACTTTAAGAATACACAGCATGAGTAGCGTGGCTCCTGTCAACCAGTGACATGTTTCCTCACATTGAGACACTGATGAACCTACCCAGCCTCTAGTCAACGGCAGACATTTGCAATCCCAGCCTGATGGCTTCAAATTCTCGGCCCGCCGGTTCGTCTGCACCTTTTGAAGTGCCGTTACAAATCGCCGAAAACGACGGCGGCAACCTGCCACTTCCTGTCACCGCATCGCTCCTCTTTTTTTTTTGTGATCCTGTAACGACACAGTGGGCTGCAGTGTCCCACACTGCATAATACAAACAAATCACCGGCGAGGAAGAGCTAAATGGAGACGCTGGAGAGACACATGCGCTGATCCAAATGCGTCTCTGCTCGGCACTTTGCCGTGAATCTCTTCTGAAAGGTTGTTTTGGCACTCTTTTAAAAAGAAGAAGAAGAAGGAGAAGCTGCCAGTTGCGTTCTTTCTGCTGCTGTGTGTTTGAACTGAACCGGCCTTCAGAGTTGTCATTCACTCCGTCCAAATTGCCGTGGAGTCTTGAATGGCTTCGTGCCGGTAGTGGAAAACATGAAGCCTCGGTTAGAGTGGCCCCGGCCACCTCCGGGAAGCCTTTTGAACATTCAGACGGCTGCCGAACGATTTCCAGCCATTTATTTTTCCCCCGAGAAACAACAACAAATCACCGCGAGTCACTTCTCTGACTCGAAGCGATATATAGATTTGAATTAGTAATTGCACAGAAAAATGTTGCGCGCATCATCTCGAGGGGGTCATAGAAATGTGACGCGTTCGGCGGAGAGAGAACCGTTCCTGTGCCTCCCCGTTCATTTACAGCTCGCTTCCCCAATCACTTGAGAAAATGGCTGCAGTAAAAAAAAAAAGAAAACACTCTCCGCGGTTGTTTCCAGTGGCTGCTGTAATTGCATTTCCTGAGCAAATCTGTGAGGAGATCAGACAAAAAGGATTCTGTATCCATCTAAAAAAAAAAAAAAAAGCAGGGGAAAGCCCATCTTCTGCTGATTAATTGTTGCCGTATTGTTCTCAACTGGATGCACTCCACTTGCACACGTGGCTAATTTTCACCTCCACTTTGGGACAATTTGAGGAGAACTGGAACTCTTACATCTTTCACAGCGCAGTGAACAAACAAGCAGCGTAAACCGTCAACACATTCTATACAGGATGATGTTGTCATACTCAAATCAAGCCTCAGCTGAGGTCTCTGTTGTCTGAGCATCATGTACTAACGAGGCTCTATTAAGATTAAAGATATGAACCGCGAGACCCAGACAACACTAAAATTTTATCTCAAACAAACACAATGCCATAAAAAAGGACACAAAATACAATTTAATAGTTGGAAATTAAACAATGTCTGTTGGTTTGGAATAAAGAATACTGACTGACTGACCTAGCAGCAGAACTACTCCATTAATAATTATTCTGCAGATTATTTTCTTGAATGATCTATTAATCATTGTGTCTATTGAATTAAAAGTGACAAAACCCCCAAAAAACATGAAGTTAATAATATAAAAATCTTTTTTTTTGCTTGAGAAGTGACTCAAATTAATTGGCAACCAACTTATCGCTTATTTCTTAATAACGATGATGAATCTTAATGATGAATTCATTATTCTTTCATTGACTGAGCTAAAAAACCTTGGTTAAAAATCTCAGGGTAGCGTTTATCTCTGAAAATAGAATAGAAATAGAAAATAGAAACCGACTGCTGAACACGTTATGGAGCGACGTACAGGTCCAGCATGCAACATGGTGCGTCATATTGCAGAACAAGCAGAAAGCCTCACAGCTGATGACTACGTGGCGTCACATTGTACTGTACGCATTAGATACAGATTCATCTAAAAGTCCCTTTTTCATCTACGACTACAATGAGCAAACAACACACGCCGGTGCCTCTGCGTCTCCTTATCGACTCCTCCAAACATTCCCACATATAGTTCTCTAAGCCAACAGTTTCTTGCAAAGTCTGGCGCCGGAGCCGGAGCTGCAGCAGCAGACAGGCTGAAAATCCCTCTGCTTTCAAAAAAAAAGAAGAAGAAGAAGCTTCCCTGAGGCCGAGGCTATGAATTGATACCCCCATTGTTGCATTACTCTTGTCCGCAGAGCAGAGCAGAGCAGAGCAGAGCAGAGCAGAGCAGAGCACGGGGCGAGAATAGCAATCGGACCAATCGGTTGGCGAGTCTTATATATACCGCTCGCGTTATAGGGGACGTCGTGTGTCAATATCCCCGATGGGCATAAACGATAAACTCAACGTTTTGGATGTACAGTTCATGCACGTGCTCACTCACACACACACACACACACACACACACACACACACACACACACACACACACACACACATTTTAAAGCTCAGTGAGAAAAGCCTTCCAGCACTACTGATGTTTCTACCCTCTGCTTCTCTCGCCCAGAAGAACTGAGACTCAAACCCGCGTGACCCTCCGAGGCTCGCCTCACGCTCAATCGGCAGCGCGCTGCGGCCCGCGGCTCTGTGCTGAGGTCACTGCTGGAGTCCTGGGAGACTGATCATGCATGAGGTACGCAACACGGTCTCCTGCCCCCTCTAATGTGCCCAGCTAGCCCATGCTGCTTCTGCAGACACTTCTTTCAAACTGCGTGGGCTAAGCTCCGCCCCCCCCCCCCCCTCCTAACTCAACCTCTGTGTTCTGCGCACTGAAACAGAACCTGTTCAAAAAGGATTTCTAATCAGGTCAAACCGTCAGGACAAATTTGACTTATCTAAAGTTGACACAAGAATTACAATATCGACCTCTTGTGCAATATATGGACATGACCTCAATCATTTCTACGCTTCTGACTTATCCCCCCCCCCCCCCCAGCTCCAGCGTGGGAACATTTTGGGTTCAAGCCAAAATATATAGTTATGTCTAACTTATAGCTTATATGTTGCACTTGTGTTCCTAACCATTGAGAAACTGGATTGGCGGTACGGCCTTATGACTCCCTATGACCCTGTTATATAAATATAAATACATATATGAAGCCTGAGAGTCCCTTTCATTCATTGTTTTGGTTGTGTGCTTTCATTTTATTCATGTTGCACTACTTCACCATAGGTCATGTTTTTCACACTCTCAATTCCAAACGTCTGAATACTCTTAAGAATTAAAAGTGAACCGCTCTTTGAAAAAAGGTTTACTTACGTCATTACGCCATTATACAAAACGGTCTTAAAAAAAAAATGACACTAATATTGTTTATCGCAATCATTCCAAGGACAGCGTAACTTCTGACAGAAGCGGCCGTCATGACAGGCCCTGGACACGGAGACGTTTTATCATATCTGAGGACGAATCGACTCGGATCGAGGCGATTCTGCGCGTCGTACAGCCGTGGTCGGAGACGAGCTCTCTGGAGGGAACACGCATTACAATCAATTAGTGAAACTAGCTTTTAAAGTTTAATCTGCCGTGCAGCCGTTCTTAATTTTGACCCCCCCCCCCCCCCCATCCCTCCTCCTCCTTTCCCTTTCAGACTGGCTCTCGCACATGTCTGCAGCACATTAATCAATAATAAAAGTAGTCAGGGAAGTCAGATGTACTGTCCTTCAAAATCTCTCTAATGCTGCTTTTGCTTGACAACAGAAGACAGGAATGCCCGCGTTCCAGTCTTCATTCACCTTAGAAAATACCACCCTAAGCCTCATCTGTCATGTATCGGCTGCAGCCTAACATTTCACTTTGTTTGGCAGACATTGATTTTTTTACCTCCAAGGTGTTGTCAAGGAGGCATCCAACTCATACATACCTCCTCTGCTGTCTCTCCAGAGGCTGCTTTAGAAGGAATTGCAGGAACACACACACACACACACACACACACACACACACACACACACACACACACACACACACACAGAGACACAAAGAGGAGCTCACAGAAAGGACTACATCTTGAAGGTAGCCTAAAATATTGCCAAATGTGTTGAATAAGGACACTGGTGGGGATAAAATGTGTGGGCGATAAGCCGGGGTTTAATCAAAGCAGCGTTTCTCAGTGCCTATTCTCGCCGCCTATTTAAAGGCGTCTTTGTTCGCGTGCCGTAATAAGCTTGGCAGCGTGTAATCCAGATACAAACATGTACCGTAAATACAGGTGGAGATGCACCCCGATAGGACGAGGATCAGCGTTGCGGTCTTTTACGGGTTTCGTCCACAGACGGAAAACACTCTCGGCGCGCCAGACGTCGAAACACGTGGTCACTGCAATGCCTTAAAACTATTCCGTCGGATTTATCAAATCCTCCATCCATATGTTTCGGGTGTTTTCCACCTCAGCAAGTCAGAAAACAACAATTCATCAACCAGCCGTCTTACCACAACCTCCAGCCTGTCCTACACACACACACACACACACACACACACACACACACACACACACACACACACACACACACACACACGCTAACACACATTTTTGCAACCTAGTTGAGCAACACTTTATATTCATTAAGTGTCAGAATGTTATAACAAATAGCTGGCTCAAAAGAGCAACAGTATATCTTATTTAGGAACTATTTGGCACCAAAGAGAAATGATCAATGAGGCGGCCTTGAAGGTAACATCCTTCCACAGTTTGATCAAATTAAGCGGCGACACTAATTATAACGGACTATTTGAGCTTTGTACTTTTGTTTAGGTTTTTTTTCCTTATAATGATCTGGACTTCATGAAAATGCAGGAACCAAATAAGCGTCGCGAGAGATGAGAAAAAGAGTTTGAACTCGTTTTTTTAAAAGCGAGAGTGAGAGTCTACAGCCGAGCTCGCGGCTCCGTGAGGGCTGCATGATTATTGCCAAAATGATAATCACAATTATTCATTGGCTTCTTATAGGGACAAAATATTTTGACTGCACTTTCACATTTAAATGAACAGAGGACTGCTTTCTGTCCCATGTTGCGCTACATTCCTGCCGATGTACAAACTTTTAGCAAAAAAGGAAAACGACTGGTCCTTATTAAACTGAATTATGACTGTGCAGCCCGACTGCACTCGGCACTTGAGCACTTGCCTGCGAGTACAGCTGAGGCCGATGGCTGTTTCATTAGTTTTGCACATAGTTGGTCACAAGTAGGTTATTTGACTAATTCAAATTGTTTTAAATTGCAACACAAGCATGGCTGAAAATATAAATAATCTTGACCAGAATAGAAGAAGGTCTAGAAGAACAGACAGACTGTTTAGTCTCTAATCATGAATAATAAGAACATTGCTTCCCTTTGTCTCCGGGTTCAATCTCAGTTCATTTACAAAAAAAAATACATCATTTCTAACATGTGGACTTTTTTTTTTTTTTCACCATCACCAGTTCAAGAAAAGGTCAATGAAAGATATTTCACTCAGTTCTGTGTAGTTGAAAGAATAAAGCTCTAATGATGACACAGCACCAGAAACTCATCTTCCAAATGAGAGACAGAGAGAGAGACACAGGCCGAGGTTTGCTTCACGCTAAGAGCGAGCGTCACGATAAATATCCTGAATATTTATGAAAATGAACGAACGAGACCGGAGAGAACAACCTCATCATTCCTAGAGTTCATACATTAGAAAATCCTCTCCGAAGGAGGTCAAAAGTCCAACGGCTAAATCTGTTCGCCGCGCAAGACACTGTTGATTTGTCTCATCGTGACTCATTCCGGAGGAACATCAACTAAATGTTGGATATGCAAAATGCATTTTTTTTTTTTACTGTGCAGCTAATAGCATAAGTAGCGAAAAAAATATCATTCAGGCTAATGGCTGCAAATGCAATCGTTACTATCTAATGGCTTTGATGAGTATATGTACTAATAAACCTGAGGAAACTTTTTTTTGTGTCTCCATAACGGAAATGAATCTGCAGCTCTCTCTCCCTCTTCTGCAGCTTCAGCAGGTGATGTGAAATTATGGTTTTCCTTTTTTTATTTTTTTTTCTCCCCTCGACAACAACTCCACAGATGTATTTCGATGCATTTACACGGATAAATTAACTTAGGTGAATGTGTGTTTGTTTGAAACTATAATGTGTGTGTGTGTGTGTGTGTGGGGAGGGGGAGGGAGGGGGCTGGTGTTAACGAAATAAGGGTAACAGAACAGCAGCAAAGTGTCGATAGCATCCATTAAGCTCCTCCGTGCTCGTTCCCCATTTAGCCTCTTCACATGATTCAACGGGGCTAAGCAGCTCTGCAGTTCGGTCGCCGTACGTGTAAACTATGCAATTTGCGTTTCCGCGCCACAGCAGGCGTCAATTAGCACCTCCCTCTCTCTCTCTCTCTCTCTCTCTCTCTCTCTCTCTCTCTCTCTCTCTCTCTCTCTCTCTGACGCCTCTACATCTGAACCGCATCAATTTTGGTCCTGCGCTGCTCGGGAACACGACGCGAGTCTGTCACGACTCGACTGAAAGGAAGGGAACGTTCACCGCGGAGGAGCTCGCTCATTTGCTCACCTTGGGCTTTTTTAAAATCAAGAATAATTATCGCAGACATTGTGCTTCATGGCTACAGGTTGAAGCGGTATTCATCGCTGTTGGTGGTCGATTGTGTGGGGGAAAAAGGTACGGTGTGATGGAGAGAACAAAAAAGATATTTTGTATGGGAGGGACCTGGGTTTATTAATTATACCGTACCTGTGTAAAGCAAGGCCTTATTTGCACAGTTTCCACAGTATTGGCAATAAAGGATTATCCCTGAACCGATGCATATTTCTAACACATTCACATGGATAATTAAATTAAGTGAAATCACAGATGCAACTGCACAAAGGTCACGGTTCTCATCATTATTCCCTCGCTCTTTGCATTATTATTACTTGTTAAACATTTACATTAACAGACTGACTTGTATGTAGGCAATGCATATATTTACATAATAGTGATACGTTAATGCACGCTATATGTGTCTATTTCTATCTTTCCTGGAAACTGTTCTTGAACTGTGTGCAAGTGCAGGACAGTGAGAGCAACTTAAAAACTAAAGTCATATTCCTCGTACACATATATATATATATATATATATATATATATATATATATATATATGTGTACGCGCTGCATATTACGCTGCATATTACGCTGCAGAGGCTGAGGGTTTTATTACACCACGGAAGTCCATCTTTAAAAAAATAGTGATTACTTTTTTACTGACAATGGTTACATGAATATCAGATTGGCTCATGATGTAAAAATCTCTGTGCTTCAGGTGCAAATAAAATGAGAAATGTACAGAGGTGACTGACTTCGGTCAGTGGGGGTGCAGGATTCACCGGCAAAACCAGAAAGCTGGTTTGCAGGCGTGTCTGTCGGTTGAAGCGGCAGCTTCACACTGTCCTCAAACTGCCGGTCCCCCCCCCACCCCCCCCTCAGCGACGCACGCAGCAGAACGTGCGTGACTGTGAAACGTCTCTGCGGCGGAAAACACTGATCGTCCTTCAGCTCGGGGCCTAATCATGTTTGCTTTGCCTCAATTAGATGAGGGAGGTGCGTCGTCAACACGCCAGCGTTCTCGCGCGTCTCCTCAGATGGTCCCCGTGCTTCTTTTTCTTTTTTTCTTTTCTCCTCTCCCCTCCTGCACACCAAATGGCAGCAGTGGGAGGCAAAGGATGGTTCACGTTCACACCCGGCGAAGTCATTTCACACTGGAATACATCCATCAGAATTAGGATCATGAAAAAAGCCAAGAACGAGACTGACAATGGAAACTGAGAAGTGAAATCTGAGAGAAAAGGCGGCAGCGGGCAGCATATGGCTTAGCGAAACCATAAGTCGTCAGTTTATAAAAGGCAGCAGCTGGTTTCCTGGCTGGGCTTTTGATATTAGCATGACCACGCTGTGTATTCTTTACTGTTGACGAGATTAAACGGCGCACTGAGTATTGATGCGGCAGCAAAAACCCACAGTTGGCACCACAGTCTGCAAGTCACACTTGTTCCCGGTGTCATATTTCAGCCATAATGCCCAATGGACCGTCGCTATCCGCGTACGCTTTCCTCGCGTGTATCGATAGCATCTTCCCTCTTGGCCCTTAGGGTTCCCCGGCCCAGTGTGTATATATATATATATATATATATATATATATACGACGCTGGAAAGTGACGGGACACCAACACAATCTGTGCTCAAAAGAAGCTGAAGCGGGGTGTTGCAGTTTAGAGAAGGCCAAGGCAACAAGGACGATAACAAATCTGGACTGAGCATGCAGTCAATAGACACACTTCACAGCCAATCTGCGACGCCGGACGCAATCTGACACCGCCGCTAATCACACAATAGCATCCTTTCTCCCCGTCGGCGCTAAAGTGATATCGAGAGCCGATGTCTAACGTTGAATTATGCAAATTTGCTCGGCTGACATCGGCAGAGATGCCTCAACGTGCTCCGGACGCCGCGAAACTAATGAGCGACCTCATCCCGATGTTTGTATAAGACACTGTCAATAATGTAATCCCCATGATTTAGTTAGAAATCACATCTGCCACATTCAGGTGAAGGCCACTTTGTCTCCTACATATTCATAGGCAGCGATATTGACTAAATGTCTCGTCCGGCTAAAGACACAATGGGAAGTGTGAAAGTAGAGGATCAGTCGGTGTGAATATTAGCGGAAGAGAAAATGCATACAGGAGATTCTGGGATTAGCTCCGAAAGCTATATATGCTAACGCGGCGTCTTCACTCAGGCCTGGACGCCGGCCTGACACCGAGGACTTACTGTAGCAGACGTTTTGGCGGACGAGCTAACGGCCGGCGTACGACTTCCTGGAGTTAGAGAGACTTTCAAGTATCCCTTCGCCCCGGGCCCAAACCCCGCCCCCCCCCCCCCCCCCCCCCGCTCTTCAGACATCATACCTGTAGCGAGCTAACCTGCGGCACTCTGCAAAAGAGGGGGTCAATAACTGCAGGAACAGAACTACACGATTACCCGAGAATCCCTGGTGTTCCCGGAGTGACAATAGAATCTCATTGTCAGGTGTTTAGTCAGATAAGGTCGCACACCCGGAGGGATTAGCGTCTGCTTTTCATCAATGTAATGCTTTAAAAACAGGTTGAGCAAACGTGCGGTGGATCAACCAATTTAAATGCTAAACCTCTCTCTCTCTCTCTCTCTCTCTCAGAAGATTGGGGCCGAGGGCTAAACACATACTGATAAACAAATCAACCTAGCTGTGAGGACTATGAGCGAGGGACAACAAATGAATGACCCTCGCAGCTGTATTTGTACAGGGAGTACTGGGGAAATGGCGATATAGCTTGCAAAGTGTTGAGGTGAGAGGCCTTGTTTGGCGGGATAATACTTCCCGTGTCAAGTTCCTCCGCTGGAGAGACTCATCCCGAGGCACCGCAAGTCAACCACGCTAAATATGCAAGCGGGGCTTCAGGAGTTTCGCGATAACAGCGGCGAGGAAGGCGATCCAGAAATGTCACCGCTTCTGGTCCGACATAACACAGTGTGTGTGTGTGTGTGTGTGTGTGTGTGTGTGTGTGTGTGTGTGTGTGTACAGTAACGATACGCACAGCTGTAGTTGAATTAGAAGCTGGCTGGATCACGCCGGGAAAGCGACATTACTCTTTGAGAGCAGCATAATGATCACTATCAATCTCTTCATTGTCGAGTCACATTAGTGAAATATCAGGGAGGAGAGCTGGAAAGGGGGAAGGAGACCGCCGAGAGACATCCTCCACCACGGCGGCGTGGCAGTGCATTAATCACAGCGGCGGGACCCTCTCTGTGTCCGGGGCTGAAGACTGTCAGGGCAGACACTTCACCCGATGAAGATGCTTAGTGTTATGCAAAAAAAAAAAAAAAGAAGAACAAAGAAACCTTTTTTTCTGCTGTCTCAGTCTCTGCTTTGTGCGACACATAAACCGCCACAGCTTTCTCATCCCAGATTCACATTTTATTTTGGCCATTTCAAAACGCCGCCGCCGATATCTTCAGTCAACCTTTTTTTTTTTTCATCAAATACGGAGCCGGGCGAGGACACACACAAAAAAAAAAACTGTCATTATTTCATAATCAGCCAGGCTCAACAAAGACTTCCCCGCTGCAGATATTCAACTCTGAATGCAATAACAAGCGGCAGAGACGCCTGTATTTAAAACTATAATACCACATCTGACATGCACCATGAAGCAGCTGCATGGGCGCTTTATGTCTTTCAAAGCCTATATATGGGGCTCAAAAACCCGGAGAACTTGCAACGATTTCATCCATTAACTCCATCAATCTGCGTTTGCTCCGTCGGTTTCAGTTAACGTCGACCGTCTCGGCAGTCTGAGAGCCGCTGCTACAAGTGCCCTCGCTAGGAGGGGGGGGGTTTTTGGAAGTGAAACTTATTTCAGTCTTTCCCGTCTAGCGTAGCGGCACACATGTCATAGTCAAGTGGTTTATGAAACCAGCCCCAGTTTCCCCCGACTCCGCTACTGCCATCTAAATAATGAATACTCTGCCACTTGCAGTAATCCTCCAGCAGCCATCCCCAGAAATAGAACAAAGTCAGACGGCGCGCTCGCTCTCTCCCCGCCTTCACTTTTCTAAACAAATAATGCCGACTCCTGAAAAACTCCCAATGACGGCGCGTGTGTTAATGACGCGCAGCTCTCACGTTCCTCGACAAAAACAAATATGTACCGGACTGTCGGGGGGTTTTGTCATCGCGCCGATTCGACATTCCGGGCCACATCTAGGTCGTGACTTCAAAGTTGCGCTAAGCATCTATCTGAAAGACAACATCAAAGCCAACGGGTACGCCAACTGATTTCAAAAGGCATCAAGAGCTAAACCCGGAAAAAGGTACAGTAACTGCGAAGGGCACCTTTGGGCTTCCTGTGATGGATGGTAAGAAAGAGAGAAGACAAGAGCAGGCAGGAGAGTCGGGCGAAAAAAGAGAAATTGCAGGGGAGAGAGGTGAGCTTATATGAAAGGTATTCTTAATTAGATGGAATGTTTGCCCTCTTCCACAAATTCCTTCATGTGGTGCCAGGGAAAAAAAAAGAAGAAAAAGACCAAAGCTGATGAGTCTTGGGAGAACTATCTGACTAAGTGGCCTTTTATTGAGGGATAAAAAGCTCCTCTTTGCCTCTGTTCCCATCCACTGCCCCTGATTATGGAAGATGTGAAGGCGGATGAAAGGAGGCCGAGGAAGCCTGACTGTGCCCTATTGTATGCAGATGCGATGACGGGGTCTGGCATTTGGCGGATGACACCTATGAACCCGCCTCCTTGACAACTCGGCCAATTAAACGTTTGAACAAATAGTCTAAAAGAAACGCTTTGGATTTTGAACGTACATCATCAGAGGCTAGCCTGAAAATCAATACTTAATACAACACCAAGGTTTTGTTAAATATTTTACACTCATAGTGACAGATATGTCAGACCGCATAATGTGTGGAAGTCCATCCTAGTTTTCGTCAACTTTGTTTTTCTGCAGCCAAACTCTTATTACAGTCTCACAGTGTCGCTTATTCCAAATTCACATTAAACGCCCGTTAAACTAGACACGAGGGGAACCCGCAAAACAGCCATGATCCAAAACCGCTGTTGCGGTTAAGCACTTCCATCAAAACAAAAAAAAAAAAGGCGTCAAACTTTTGGCACTTGCAGCGGAGTTGATTGATCAAGCGCCGCGCTAATGAAAGCTGCGAGACCGAGGCGGATTAGACGACTGCTCGGCTTTGACCCTGGATGTGAAAACAGCGAGGGCCGGGGATCGCTATCATAAAGCAGCTAAATGGCTTATTTCACCTCCAGCTCCGGTAGCCACCCACTGGCATCACTGTTTGGATAATGATAGGCGCAAATGTCTGCAGTAAACAGCCGATGGAACAGGGGCTACAGCCCTTACCTATCATCGTTACACGAGGTAGAGACGATCATTACCTCGTGAGCTCCGGGCCAATGTGGCGAGACAAGCCCCCCCCCCCCCCCCCCCCCCCCATGCACAGTTCTGAGGTACCGACGGAACCAACGGCACAGACACAACGCAGGCAGACACACACGCAATGTCCAGGGTTATGGGAAGGTTTGTGTGATTTGGTTTTAATAAGGAGGCCTCCCTGCTAAGGAGAGAGCAGACACTGAATATGACTCGATGATTGATCATAAAACAAAAACAGTTATTAGGAGCAAACTACACAATTTAAAGCCAAAGTACAGCAACAATGGTAAAGTCAAGTCAAAGTTTATTATCGCCCAATATCACAAAGCATGCCTCAAAGGGCTGTGCATATAATAAAAACAGCAATGAGCAACATTAGAAAAACACACTAAAGAAGAATTATGACTGATTTTCACCAGTTTCCTTTTTACAAGTAGATCCTAAACATCTAAGACTTACAGTTCTTTCATATTTAAATTCTACTTTACATTTCTTCCCAATATTTAGGAGGGAAATATTGTCGTTTTTTTTTACTCTACTTCATGTATATGACAGCTGTAGTTACTAGTAGCTTAAAAATACCCTTATTTTACATCCAAAACATATGATCAGCTTGAATAATATTATGTATTGTTATAGATTGAATTAGTGTTTAAGATGCTTGGTTAGTTCACAGTATAGTTCCACCTCAACGAGCTACATGCTACATGCAACATGTACTTACATATTATTGAAATAATGAACAGTAAATGAATAATAACATGTATATTCACAGTGGCAAACGGGAAACTACGTTAGGTCTTTTTGCTTTTGGTACATTAAAGCACATTTTGACAATAATACTTGCATTCTTCTTGCACTGAAAGAACATTTGGAATGCAGTACTTTCCATTTTTACAGCGTAGTATTGCTCCTCTCTGTAGTAATACTGTCATTTAACAGTCTGTTAGTATTTTAAATGAGTTCCTGTCTAAATTGTGGTAAACAACAGCCACTGCAACACCGTCACTTGTTAAATCAATAGGATTCGTACAGCGAATGTAATTCCATCTGTCGGCCCATTTACTTCCTGGATCATATTTTCTTTTTTACTTTTCAAAACTCGTTTGCAACCTTGAGGATTCTACGCATTAAATGGAAAACCAGCGTTTCGCTCGAACCGAGCAAGTAGACCATCCAACGACCAGGTCTACTTGTTATTCACCACGCAACAAGTGAACCGTTAATTATATCAAATCTGCGTTGTATATCAGCATTGTGTCATTATTTTTAAATGATCTACAGATCTTTGGAATTGAAGTTATCCTTTGTAATTACACCGCGTGTTTCGTAGTTTAATTAACTTTCCTCAATGGACGCCGGTTGAAGCTTTCAGGTGTGCTGATTCCTCATCCACATTATTTGACTGAGTTTTAATTAAAAACAAAAGACTCGGTGTCTCCCAGATGACATCACTCTGTGGACAATTTCACACTCACATGCTTTTCCAAAAGCTTATTAAGATCATTTCAGATGTGGATACGAAGCTAATGTATGAACAGTAATATCGGCTTTGTCTTTAGAGGAAGCAGACACGAGCGCCCTCTCCGCCTTTCAAATCAATCAACGCAGTGTCCTCCGAGCATATCTTATGTGGACACAAAACGTAGGCCTATACGGTACGTATATATATTCATCTGGTGCGTATGTAATGTAAATACAGCATGCATGTATTCATCTACAGGGATATGCAAGTAAAACACATCAGTCAAGTAGACAATGCAATGATTACTGAACCAACAGGATCGTTGGGACTAAAAACAAATCAAAAAATATGTGCTGAGGTTTAGCAAAGCTGCCGCTGTGGTTCATAACCGGATATTGAGTTGACCGTGACGTGATGTCAGGAGGTCCACATGGAGAGGCCGCCCCAATAAACAAGTATCAAAACAAATAGTCCTCATTCAGACATTACATAAATTAAACAACAGCTCATCCTTTCATTACATAAATTATGGAACAGTTCATCCTGAAACCACATCATAATGCACGAAAGCCTTTGTTGGCAAAAGCGCTCTGGCCGGCCCTGAGGTCCTGTCATGTGTTTGCCAGTAAGACTAAGAGGAAAATAAGACTGACAGAGCTGCCTGGTGAAACACGAGATAAGGAAAATTGGAACAAAACAAAAAAAATGGCCTCGCTTGTTAATGTGAATGCAGCACGGCGGCGGCCCACGGAGAGAGAGAGAGAGAGAGAGAGAGCCGTGACACGAAAGCAAGCCTGTGCAAAGTATTGATAGTCCATCGTCATCCAGTAATGATTTATGCCACTGAAGCTATTATTCTGATTGCACATGTGCCGAATGTCACCAGGAAAAACTTCACCTCTCTGCAGCGTATGGAGCTCAGCATGGAGGTGAAATTTGCCTCCTTCTCCGGGGACACAAAAGCCACTTTTTCAACGTAATCACCGCTGACATATAAAGATGGTGGGACCTCCAGTATACCAACCTCCCTCAGCAGCATGCCCCCCCCCCCCCCCCCCCTTCAATTACCCCTTCAATTACCCCTTCACACCGCTCCACAGGCAAACAAGGCCAGAACCCTGCTATAGCACAAGAAGACCAACAGGAGACTGCTGCTTTAAAAGTACTGATCGGTGTTAAAAGGAACAGATAAATGGACGACGTAATTCATCCTTATACTACATATATACAGCTACCGTTGCTCCACAACTCAGCGTACGGCCAGAAGAAGAACTCATTGCGACGCCTCATGAGATGCAGGAGGACAGGCTCGTTGCATTCACCTGCTCGCATCTACCTGTAAACGCGTGTCGCCACTGCCGCCGGCCGCACGACCCTTTGCGGCTACATCGGACTTATTCCTGCGTTTGATGCATCTGCTCTGCTTACATCGGCCACCGCTCGCTCCGCACCAATTACTCTTCGTCTTCGTAGCTATTGGTCTGCTAAGCACTTCAATCCATCTCTGTCTCTCCGAGGGCCGTGACGTCGACCCCAAATGATCAATCAGCGGCAAGTCAACACCCGAAAGCAACACCTAGGGTAACCCCCCCCCCCCCCCCCCACCCCCACTGTTTGCATACATTACCCACAGCACTTCATAGATGTCACGTTAAATATGGAACGGGTTTCTAAATAGGGTTCAGCTGCTTCTTGTGAGAGAGCCAAGAAATACAAGTATAATGTCTTATCGCTCCGATGCAGTTCAGAGAGCTTTCGGCAATCTACTGTAATATTGTATTTCATACAATATTAAAAGCCCTCTTTTCCATTTGTTCCACATAATCAGGCAGTGCTTCTGATGATGTGAGCAAAACTACAATCACTATACCTTGTGTGTTTATGTAAAATAGCACTGAAACTCACCACAAAGCCTGTCACCGTCTCCAGGTGACTGTAAGGCAACTTGACCCTGCTGAAGTCCAACCTTCTGGATGTGCTTCTGGAGCCGTATTATCAACGTACACGTGTTAGGCTGCAGTACCATTTTAAACACACACACAGACACAGACACAGACACACACACACACACACACACACACACACACACACACACCGCCCACTCATAAGAAAAAGAGGATCCACAAGGGGACTGATTACAATAGACTGTAGCTGTCTACGGACACAATAAGGCCCCGGCTAACAGAGGAGCTGCCGGAACAACAGCCCTCGCAATGCATTAAACATCACTCCGCCACAATCCAAATAGTTGACAGATGCAAATTCGTGTTCAACTCCAGCACAGATGTCCAGCAAAAAAAAAAAAACACCGATTTAAAAAAATAATCTGTGAATGTAACCCAGATTAGAATTTAGGTTAATTTCTTCAAAATAGGATTACAAAGAAGTTACCTTAAAGATTACGTGTAGCGATCCCCCACTGAGGCGTTACTGTATCAAGGTCCACTTCTTAAGCTGCGACGCTGCTTTGCATTGGACGTACGAACGCTCCGGATCTCCTCCTCCTCTCCACTGTTCCTGCACGAGCTGCACGCCGCACAAGAGCACACTATCGCTCTGGCACATGGACGGCACTCGAGCGATGTCAAAAGGGTTAAAACCTAGTGGACCGGAAAGTCACACCAGTATCGTTCTAGTTGCCAGCCACCGCTGCCTGCCGCACTCCCCAGCAGCTCTCCACCTCCTCCTTCTCTTTCTTCTTTTCCTTTTTTTTTTTCCTCCCCTCTCTCTTTTGCTCAACCTATCTCACGGGCTTCTCTCCCCCCCTCCTCCCCTCCTCCTCCTCCTCCTCCTCCTCCTTATATGCGAGATGGCAGACGAGAGCGGCCGGGGCGATTTGCTACCACTCTATCGTGGATCGTGTTACGCCGTCTGGCTGTAGCGGCGGTCACAGATGATAGGCTGAGGAGCTTTTTGCGTGCGTGTTTACCACCACCCCCCCCTCAAAAGAAGTAGCGGGAGAAGAGAGACGGGGAGAGGGAGGGAGGGAGGAGGTGGGCTGCCAGCCTTCGAAACACAAAAACCTGGAATGTTATCCAAAAAGATTATCGAGCTAGGTGACAGGCTCCGACATAAAACCCCGATGAGCATTCACCCGGGAGAGTGTCGCTGAGTTACTGTGCGCAGACCTTAACCTGACACTTTTCAAACGCTTCTGCTTCAGTTTCTACATCATCTGATTAATTACATCACAGCACAAATCCGTGATTTATCTTTGTTTAGCTCATGTACATGAAGAATATCCTCATTATTTAAATATTTCATGACATCTTAAGCTCATTAGAATACACAGCGGCGTATATGTGTGATACATACTGCTGCATAAAAAAAAAAAAAATATGTAAAAAGCAATATACAGCCTTTGATCACAGATGATAGAACATCAGAACAATGAGAATATCAATAAAACATATTAATTAACGCCACACTCTTATGCTCGGTCAGTGCTAAGATGAGAGCTAGCGCTGCGGCGTCCTCGTTCAGATCTCGCCTCGTCGACGTTTTTAAAAAGAAGGCGACATATTTGACTGACTTTTTAAGAGAAGCTTCCTCTCAAACTGCAGCGCCTGATCAAAAAGAACGTAGGTTCTTTCACACGGTCCTCTCTGAACTGAAAATGGCCGCTTCCTCGTTAGCTTGATCTCTAAATGTAGCCGCTATGTCCCTCTGCTAGGTGGTGCTATATCTAGTCATCTACTGCTTCCATGCTGAGCATTTTTTTTATAAAACACAATAAATAAAATATCTACCAGGGAAAACAGATTGTATAGCTTCTTGGATTTTGAATGCATTATATCATCATGTCTACACTGCTTGATTAAAAGAATATCAGCTACTTTTTCATGTGCCTGGCTGAACATAAAATCATTCCTTCGCTTCCTTAGTGAAAGCGGTAATCTAACTCACCTCCAGCCGAGCAGATTTCGTCAAACTCTGCCCTCTATTAGCGGTTCAGAAAACTGTCCAGGACTCGGTTTATCTGAAGGTCCTCCTGAGGCGAGCCGTGAGCGAGTCCATTTTCTCACATTCATGCTTTAGACGTTGACAAAGTGAACTTAGAGCTGAACTCAAATTCCAACTTTAATAGAAATCCATAAAGAAATCTATCTAGATAAGAATAAAACTATTGACTGACTTTACTTGCAATTTAATATAACATCTCCATGAAGCTGTGGGACTCACAAAAGACGAATATAAGAAAAAAGTATGAAAAAAATTGAACAGCGACCGCGATATCCTGAAATTTTGTCCATAATACGGTTCAAGCTCCAGAAAAACCTTATCCTACCTTTCCCATAATGCAACAGGATAGCATCTTCCATTTAGACCGTCCATGCCTCCGAAACCAGGCGTCCAGTGTGTGACTCACGCTTCCATTTAAAGAGTTGAACTCTCAAACCCGGGTTCATATCATCAGAGACGATGTGACGGACACTATTATATTTCTCTCAGAGGAAGTCTATGACCAATCTATGAAATTACCTTTTACATTAAAATAATCGAAAATATGAATATATGAAAAGCACTTCACCTTATTGTGAAGCTACCGCTACAAACATGTAACATGTCATGTAAGGCTGTGGTTCATACACCTTAAGTATAAGGACCAGTACCAGTGTCTAGCCCTTGTTTTAGGCTTGTTTTGACCCCCCGCCTCCCATTCACTATTATCTACCATTGCACCTAGCTTGAGTTGAATCACAAACCTTAAACCAGCTAGCAGGCATAAACCATAAACGTTTGAACGTTAATATGATCCTGGACATCACGTAGCTCTGATGGATAGCATCATAGTTCATTCATCAGCTCAATAAAACCATGTTGAAATGATTTCCCAGCACATTTTGACTTCAACCTCATATTTGTCCTGCCTTTTCTACGACTGGAAGCTGTTTTCCAGGTTTTTCCCAGGACATTTGGGAACCCTGGATATATATATAATACATTATACAGGTGTTTTTCACAGTCTGGGTGGTGATCCTGTGACGAGTTCAGTGGATTCGGATGAATAAATTGCCGATAGAGTCAGGAGATCTCCAGCTCCAACTCCCTGATCTCACAGCGGAACAACAGACACCTTGTGCCATCCAGGAAACACAAGCAATAAGTGAGGACTGTTGTCCGTGCACCACCATTACAAAATGGATATGCGATGATATATGAGATTCACGCTCTTTAAAGATTTATCGAAACGAACACCCTGTGCGATAACTTCAGTGGGTCATAAACAGTGGTACAAATCTATACTGTAAATCATTTTGAACTTTAAAGCCACAAACAAAACAATTCATTCAATTTATGGTAAGAAATGTATCACTTTTAAACACATATACTCAGCAAAAATCAATGTATGTCCAACTTGTGTCTGCTACTGTGTAAAATGAAAATCCATGTGTAACGTTATGATGCACAGCAGTTCCTCATAGATACGTGTAATGAGTCATACGGCGCTGCAGTGCATCATATCTGCAAAATCAACTGGGCATTTCATTTTAAAAAATAAATAAAAAAATGATAAGTTATGTTGGCGCAGCAGTCGGTAATACTTTCATTAATGACCAACAACTAAAACAGCAACGGGCCGATAAGACCTCTTTGAAGGTGGACATCAAAAGTGATGCCTCTGGGTCTGAGAACAAGGGAGCGCTTCCCAGAGCAAAGCACACACCGGCTCAAAGAGCTCGTCACGCCTGTGGGCTCAAGTGGGGGGGGGGGGGAATTACGTTACGAGTTTGGACCGCGGTCCTCGTAATCCAGGAGTGCCCCAGTTCCGAACTGGGCTTGAGTGAAATTCATATTGAGTGGCCCAAATGATTATATTCATCATCCACATCGCAGAAGAAACGGCGTGCCAGACCCCGGGTACAGGACGAAGGCTATTTTAAGATGGAAGCGTCTCCGCATCCGTCGTTTCAGAACACCTTGGAGATGATGTCGATTTCTAATCTTTTGGGAATAACAAACGGCCTCATTAGAATTCCCACAGGGTGAGCCTTAGTGAGGTGGTGGAATTAAAAGGAGACGCAGTCACGTGGATAAGTTAACGCTTTGTTCACGATATCAAAGAAAAGTGTGTACATCGGATGGGACGCTGTTTTTACAATACAGTATTGGAGGAGGTATTACCATGTTGTCTCCAAAAAAGAAAACAACGAGGCACAATGGGAATAGAGTGTACGGGGGGGGGGCTTGGTTAGGAACACAGTAATTGGAGTTGGGAGAGTAACTGAGGTTCGTAGCGGGCTTGGGTTTGGTCCGTTCGGGGGAATAAATATGAATCTTTTGAAATACCTGCCTTTTGACAAGTCAACCCGTCTGCGTTTATCCATCGCCTGTCAAAGCGGGATTACGCCAAAAGCCCACCTGGATACCGAAACAACCTACGGCCAAGTAGCTCATTTTTTGCCACGGCGCCATGTGCAAACAAAGAGGGCGGGAGGAGGAGGAGGAGGAATCCGCACTGGCAAAGATGCTGCAGTCATTTTCACCCGAGTAAACAATATGGGAAACAGGCCAGGATCCTCTTCACATAATACGCTTAATTCTCCAGCTAAAGGAGGGAAACAGTCTTGTTTTCCCACTAAAGAGCTGTTGCTAAATAGCGGCTATTCAACCCAGTTTCAGTTTTGACATGCCAAAGCTGTCCGAGGTACTCGGTTACTGATGTGAGTGGGGGGTGGTAGTTCTCTTTGCTCTCCTTGTGCTCCGTGGTCTCAGTCCAGCTGGCCTTTAGAATATGGATTATGTGTTGCCGCGGCCAGGCTCTCGCTCCATGGGGGGCTGGACTGGGTGACCAGCTTCGGCGGACTCCCCACCGAGACCCCTGGGTGAGAGGACGCCGAGAGCCCCCTCGGTTCTCAAGGCTGGATCATTGAGAATGCAGCGGGTGTTTCCCACACTGGCACCATACGTCAGTGTGTGAAAGAAAAACTAGCGAAATAATACAAAAAAAAAAAAACTATTTTAAAAGACAGTGAAAAGGGGGATGGCGGTGGGTTGGCGGGTGGGTGGGTGGGGGTGGGGGGGGAGATCGGGGTGTGGAACAGCGAGCAAGAAGCAGAAGCAACAACCGTGATTGTGGCACAACTGCGACACTGCATCACTGCCAATCACAACGCCTGCTCAGTCGAGGGAAAAGAAAAGGGGTAGAAAATAGAGAAAAAGAACCTTGGGAGTGCAGCTGTGCAGCAGATTTACCTTTCAGAAAAGTCCGGGGCGATAATAAGTATCCGAATGACAGCTCTGTGCCGCCGCCTTCTCGGCTAAAGTTAACCAGAGGTCCTAATGTCGAGTGCCGGCAGCAGACACAAAGGTCTAAACAGTGGGGCGCCGGAGCAGCTAGCGCAGCATGGCTAAATGGGGCAGGTGATTTCCCATCTCCTCCATTGCCCTCGAGGCTCGGGCCAATCACTGCTGGGGAAAAGTGGCGCCCCGGCCTGTAAGCCAGGCAGCCAGAGCGGAAGGGCTAGAGAGGGAGCCGGAGTCTATCTGGGACCATGCATTATTCACACGCACCGCTACGGCACTAAGACCTCCACAAAAGAAAGGCCTCGGGTTCCATCAGTGCCGACTTGTTTCCAATCTATTATTGATGGCAACACTACACCCTATACTTTTCCTGATTTACTGGATTCTATCATTGTTTCTATAATAAAGGCTATTTCCAGTAAAGTCAGGGCAAATGAGTGGAATATTTCCAAGCGCGGTGCCAGTGGGTGCTTCTACCGATGAATCTTTCAGAATTGCCTTTAATTACACAAATCATGTGCAGCATTTACTGTTCCTGAAATGACTTTTTTTTTTTTCTACGCGGCGAAACCTGAAACCTTTGTGCGAATCATCCATCACGTCAAAAAGGTAGGATTCCGTGCAAAATTAATTCCAGCGTGGAGACCTCCAGCTAGACCTAAGTGGAATAAATGAGCCATCCAATTACCACATTATGATCACATGTAGCCTCTGTAAAAATGAACAAAATGTCCCCATCAGCAACTCCCCAGTATCTAAAAGTGACAGAATGCTAATGCACAAAAAAACCCATAAAAATCTCAAAAGTTGTTTATTACTTTAAGACAGCGAGTGTCTCTCTGTGCCGTCTATTTTATTGTTCCATGTTAAAAAGGGTAAGGGACACGGACTGAACCCTCACAAAGGAACGCTCATTATTTTTCTTTTGCTAATATCAGACGGAGCCGTAATGAAAATGTGCACTCATCTCGTGATGTGAAATGGACCAAGAACTTTTAAAAGGAGTAATGTGATGCAGCGACGGAGCAAGGCCCGGCCATCAGATATTAAACGATAACCGCTATCGGCGTGTTTATTTATAGCGTTGGCATTGTGTCTCAGAGCTTAATTATCCTTCATGTTGAGATTTTGATCAGAATATGGAAGTGGCAGCTCTCAGAACTCGAGAGGCACAGTTGCTTTTTGAGTTTCACGGCGATGCCCACATTATTACCGCGCACACATCAAAGATCTCCCCCTAAATCTCTGCAGGAAGCACAATCAATCTGCTCGGTATGCACGGCCGGGACAGCGGGGCCATCTCTCCCTTTGAGGATGTCGACGCGTTTGACCGATGTGCAGTCGATCCCCCCCCCCCCACAGATTGTGGCTAATCATCATTACCGGCTGCTGAAACAATGACTTTCCTTCAGCCCGCTCGGCTTCAAGAAGGACACAGGGGATCTGCCTGTTTTTCTTGGTGGTGGCTTAACGCTTGAGTCTGGATTTGAGGCGTTAAGGCGGACTTGGACACGACAAAATGTGCACTCTGATCATCCATCCGAGTCATCAACTATGGCCCGGCTCGCACCGTAAATCTTTCTCATGAATTAAACAAAATTCTGCGATAGGTATCGTATTTTTTTGGGGGGGGGGGGTTTGCCGTTTCGGTCGAGGGAATCGTATCTTACGCATTTGCAGCCGGAGAACAAATGATGTCTTGCTGCACATTACTAAAAGAAAATAAAAAAAAATATATATATATATATAGAGAGAGAGAGAGAACAATGGGAGGGAAATGGGGACAGATGCATAGAAGGCGGTATTTGGGGAATTCTCCAAAATGGACAGCGGATTATGAAAAATGACTTCTTCCTTTACGGTGCTTAAAGGTTAGGTCTCTATTACACAGAGAGCAAAATGTCAGCAGTATCCCCTGAAAGAGTGGACTATGATATTAATGGAGAGTCCAGGGAACGGGCTTCCCCTGACTGAGTTTCCCCTCGACCAGACACATTATTCATTCAGTTGTCAGCCAGCACCTGGCGCATGTAACGCTAACATCTACAAACTAAATGATGGAGAGAATACGGCCCGCCCTGGTAGGCAGCCAGCGGCGCAATGAATACTGGTCGTGAAGCACGATGGAGAGCAAAAAGTTCTGCCACCAGTTAATCGAAGAGCTCTTCGCCCGGGCAACTGAAGTTGTCGCCCAGGACTTATTAGCATTATGTCCAATTTTCAAGCTAATATTGTCCTTTTCATTTGGCTCTTAGCTACCTCTGAGTCTAAACTAAGGATGGGGGGGAAACTGTAAAAGAGAAACCGTGATCTCCGGTGGATCCTGCGTCAGCGTCCAAAATGATCAGTTGTTAAATATTAAAGCAGGAAAGGAGTCATCTCTCGTTTGAACTGGTGTGTTTGCTGCTGGTTTATATTTAGTCCTGACCGCGGACGCCCTCATCGAATATCTCAGAGCAATCACGGAAGCGTCGTTCCATGTAATCTAACCGCGCAGCATCACTTAGAACACAGAATGACAAAAGAACGTTGCGGTTCTACGGAATACGTGATGAAGCCAGACAGGATGACGAGACGATTTAATACATTAGAGAGCGAGCCATCGGTCACGTAGCCGGCACTTCATCCATGATGCAAAATGGGCCTCAGCGCTAGGCATATTGTGGCGGTGGATTATTTGTGAGTAATATTCTTGTGCCGTGGTAAATATATTGTGTCATGAAGCAGAAGGGGGGGGGGTGGCGGGGGAAGAAAAATTCCCTCTCAAGCTGTTTTAATGAAGTCCCAAATGTCATCCTCATACGTCTTTCAAGAGCCGACTCCAAGAGATTCCTCCAGAAGCCCGACTGTCCCTCAGTGAGTCTTCAAGTGATAAGAAAACAAGCAGCTTCAGTGGAAGGCAGCCCAACTAGGAAAACATAAAAAGTACATACCATAAAGGGGTCGGGGGCGGGCAGTAAACAGGTGGTTTGGACTATTAAAGTCCATCTTTATGATTGGAGACGTTTGATGAATTGTTGAGGCGGCGGTGAAGCTCTGATTAGGGTCGGCTAGGAAGCTCTTGCCGGAAAACTAGTTAAGTAAAAGAATAGTTTTGCCAACCCGGTGCCCAAAAAAAAATGGCTTTAATCATCGCCATCTTATAATTCATTTGCAATTACCCCTCACCGCCACGTTTTTATAAAGAGGCTAATAGAAAAAGGGGGGATTTCACAGTAACACCATTATAGTGAAAATTGTCATTCAGTGTTTTTTGGTGAGTGCAGCGGAGAGAGCTGAGTTTAAATTAGAGCCAACACGTTTTTCTCTCAACAATAGTGAGGAGCAGGGGGACGGGGGGACGGGGGGACGGGGGGGGACATCCAATTACTGGGTTACCGTGTGTGTCATCTTGACACCACATTTGGGTTCCTTCAACAACGCATTAAAGGCTGCACAAGCAGTAATGATCGAAAGGCTGAGACGTGCTATCGGTAGCTATTTGAGGGGACATGTTGACACTCAATACAGCGTCAACACGTCTATATCCGTCTATTCTGGTCCTTTTACACGACGCTTTTACTTGAAATCGAGCAGCAACAAAACACCAACGCAGAGTGACGCCTCCTCTTCGTTTCAATGTGATTCCGGTAGCTTCAGCCGCCGCAACGTTTGAAGAATGCTATAGGAGGGGGGGTGGGGGCGAGGGGCTGAGGGGGGGGGGGGGACGACATATGCTGGTACAATGGGACAACGCTCAAAGTCGCAGTTCTACCCCGACTCAGGTGTATTCGCCTTTTTTTGATTCAAATAATACATACTATTCTATAGTGAAAAAAAAAATGTTCTGCATGGAAATTGATGTCAATTCATGTCGCCGTGTTATTAGGTAGCTGGTTACAGTAAACAACCCGTGAAGGTTATCTTCTCTGCACTCAGGAAACACGTTGTGTGGAGGCTGTACACTTTCCAAAGAAACAGTTTGTCGCGGTCAGCCACGGTTTGAGGTCACGGTTTGAGGTCGTGGACCCGGAACGCTCTGAATTTTCCCCCCATATTAAAAAGTTGCTTTTCTCTGCATCTTTATTCTATTCCCAGAATGAAGTTAAAGTAGATTTAAAACCAGTGGCACTCTTACACCACTATTTAACTCGTCTTAAATTCGCCGAAGGGCAACTTTGCACGTCGGCGGGCTCCAAATGGCAGCGAATGTGAGATTGAAGCTCTGAGATATCGTGTAAACGTGAAGAAGAGCAAACTGTCGGCTGCAGGCTGGTGTTTGCCCAGCTGGCCCCCGTCTGATCGCTTCACACCGGATGATACCAGAGCGAGGAGCGAGGAGCGAGGAGCGAGGAGCGAGGAGCGAGGAGCGAGGAGCGAGGAGCGAGGCGTCGGATCAAACGTTTGATGAAACGGTCGTTTGAGTCATTTTTTAAGCAAAATAATTGATAAAAAAATCATCTAGGATAATAAGTGAATATCTTTTTGGAAGGTTTGTTGGATAAAACAAAACATTTAAAGATGTCACCTAATAGTCTAAACCATGAATTAATTAATACAAAAAATAGTTAATTTAAAAAAGCATTGTTTGTGTGAGCTTGTGTACGTTATTTGATATGTTTTCTCTTATTAATTATTTCCGTTGGGAACGATGAACTTCAGACTTTCAGTTTGGGACGAGGGCCTTCAGCAGAAGAACGTCTTCTTCAGAGGCTGGAAACACGGCGGCAGCTCGTCTTTGACGACGATCACAACGGACGCGCTCTAAGTCACAATATTGTTTCGCTACACCAGCTTTTTAAATGGATTCTTTGGACCATAACCCATTTTGTTCCCATCCAGCTCTCCCTAACCTTTAGAGCTGCCATGCAAAACCCTGCAGACAGCTTCTTCGGGTAATGTAGAAAAAGACAATAGGTGGAAACTGCTCTAACCTATTTGCCAAATGGTCTGTCATCTAATGCCCCGGCGCTGCTCTGTTGTCTAATCCTACTGCTGAGGCCTCTAAAAGGATACATCGGTCTAATAAGATGAATGGGCTTTGACCCTGAAGCTGCTAAAAGCCAACCTGGCCAATTTATCTGAGCGACCTCTACTCTTGGCAGAGACGTCCCTCACCTCTCTCGGAGGCCTTTAGGCACGATCGATACCGCCGAGGCGAAACAAATCCAAAACCAGAAGTGTCTGGAAGCTGGGTGCATTTTAAAAACCCTAAATGATATGCTCAGTGGCGTTCTGTCTTTGTTTCTTTAATGTTTACTAAACGCCGTCTTTGCTCTGGAGACGGCAGAACAACTGTCTTTACTGTAGGACGACATGCATTAATGTGATTTTTGGTTTAAGTGAGTTATTCTTTTTAAATATTTACATTACGGCGGGGGGGGGGGGGAATTAAATCAGCCCTAATTCTATCAGGCACTCTCAAATCACAAATGGCCAATGTAAAAGCAAGATGTCCGCCATATATATATATATATATATATATATATATATATATATATACACAGCGGTTCATCATCGGTAACTTTATTACCCAAAACCACCGGCGCGGCTATTCCAGCGGCCCCGTTGTGACGCGGAGAAGTGCTTTTCGAGTTAAAATAAGATTCCGTCGACTGAATTAAGGATTCTGTTTCATGTTCTGTTTATTGGTGTTGGGTCGTGTTCAAACCAAGAGATAAAAAAAAAAAAAAAAAAAGGGGGCCCGGCTCGGATAGGTGGAGGCGGGAGATACGGAGAGGAGGCCCTCTTACATGAGAGTATGTTTTCTCTCCCTGAGCATGAATCAGTTTACACGGGATACAATATCAATCGTTGGCCTCAAATCTATAACTGCAAAGTGCTTAGCTTTGCATTGGTGATTAGATGAATTGAACCGAGAACAGTCTGTTACTTGAGCATCCCTTCACAGCCCGGATACCTAATGCCTTTCCCCTGCCTCCGAAGTGACCACAGTCTCTGTGATGCTTCGCTCCGGGCGCTCGGCCAGAAAGCTTTATGTATTCTGATACCATTCATTTTTAATCAGTGACCAGAATATCCGTCCAAACCTCATGCAAGCAGCCTTCGGCTACAAAGACATCAATTTTGTTACATTTTAATTGATTTGGCAGTTCTCCTCGTTGTCGCCTGTATAATTTGATTGTTAATATTGCTGATATTCTGCCGCACGGCTCGTTTAAAAAAAAAAAAAAAAAAAATGCTTTCAGTTTTTCTTCTCCTGTATTTTTTTTCAGCTGTAGAATTCCACCTTTCACCGCTAAAGAATACGACGGAAATCATTGCTCGCGTTCAGCAGAATTGTCTCCGCGAAGAAGGGTTTTCTTCTTCACGTGACTGCTGAGGAGAAAGGACACGAGAGCAGGGGAGGGGGGGGGGGATCTTCTTCTGTGGTATAATGAGTTTGACAATGAAAGTGACACTGCGTCCTCCCTGGACCTTGCCGTGTGATCAATCATAACAATGGCTCACCATTTCCTCCTCTGGATACTGACCTTTCTCCCTTCAGGAGAGGAAGTGTGTGTGTGTAGTTGTCTGAGACTGTGTGTGTGTGTGTGTGTGTGTGTGTTCCTCTAGATTTCATTGCACCATCACCCTCTTTCCAATCTCCCCTTGAAGTCCTTCTGCACAGCCGTAAGGGCGTCTCCCCCCCCCCCAAACCGCAAAAAAATGCCCAATTGAGGGAATACGGATCTATTTTATTCTGCCGTATAAACTATGTGAAGCTCAGAGTTTCTGATTTTTTTGGAGGGGTGGGAGACATTAGGCTTATATGTTTAAAATCCCATCACCTCAACAGCTTACAAGGCGATTTGATGCCGTTACTCCGGTGAGGAGAACTGCCAAGATTTCATGCAAATATCAAGTAATGTGAGTGAGATTACGTTTTGCCTCGTGGTTCAGTGAGAGTGACAGAAACCGAGCCGACGGGACTTATCAGCAGCCCACTCGCTGTGACGTCTGTGTCCCTTTTTTTCCCTGTATGTGCAGCTCCAGTACTTAAAGAAAAAAAAAATTAAAATAAATCTTACAATATCGGTACTATCAAATTGTCTTAATGCGCTTCAGCCACACATGTCCCATGTCGGCAATAAGGTGTCTAGACACAATTTTATAGCCACTTTTATGCTACTCTTAATTGTTGCTTTATACTACTGTCTATGATGTCCTAACAACTACATAAAAATGTGTTCAGTACAGACGCAGATCTGCACAATAGCTCAAGTGGACATGTGTTGTTGTTGTTCTTAAACAAAATGATTGCATTAATGACATATCTGAATATAAATGTGTTTGTTATTTGCTGCACGCTGTCTGACTGTCGTTGGTATTATGAGGAGATGCCCCTAAGAAGTACAAGTGGAATGAGAACTTCTGCCCTTAAAATATGCAGAGGCGGTAAAGCGTGCTTTTGCAGCCCTGGGTGAATGTCTACAGGTCTTTCCGAGGCTGCGTCCGACCCCCCCCCCCCCCCCCCCCCCGATGGCCTCCGCCCACAAGGGTAGGAGAAGCTGCATTAAGCCTGAGAGGGGAGCTCCAGGGGGACAAACCATGTTGACGACTCTACTGTGGTTTTCTCTTCTGTCATCTGGACAGTGAGAGATCCAGGGTTGGGTATCATTGGGTTTTTAATTATTTACAAAAATGTATTTTACACAGTTTAATTTGCTTGCTGTTGTTAAATGATACGATTCAATAAGAATCTGTTTGTTATGTTTTTTTATTATTTGTCTGACTGCCCCCTTGATAGGACCGGCCCCGGTCAAGTAAAATATTAATAATAATAATAATAATTTAATAAAGAACATGTTGTAGACGCGCCTCACGAGCGACCCTTACTGACGTCAAGCTTTGTTTGTACTCGTGTTAAACACCAGACCAGCCTCCACAAAGGCATTTAGACGTTTATGCAAATTCAGATTTCTAAGATCCTCCTGCTTTTAATAAAGCACTTAAAAAACGAGTCGCCCGTCTATTTAGTTCATTATTATATTCAAGCGCCCTCAGCGATTTACTCACAGTACATTATGACGTCCACACAGCGCCAGGGACACCGCAGTGAGCATGAACCCGGTTTCATCTGGACTCCTAGTGTTTTAATCCGCCTCTTTCTGGACTAAATGCGTCACTTCTGAGCGGCGTCATCCTGTCCAGGAGGATCGACCTCGTTTGGTCGTTCGGCAGCCGAACAGCAGAACAGAAATCAGAAATGAATTCTTGGCATTTTGGATTCTGTTCTAATTTAAACCTGAGATCTGGATCCCAACCCAAAAGAGAACTCAATTCTATGTGATTTTAGGGAATGTTCTGTGTAGAAGTCCCCCCCCCCCCAACCTCTTTCACCTTATTAACTCAGGCAAACAGAGAGTATTTGATGCGGGGAAAACTGAATTGAGATCGAAACCCTTTGATTTGCGGTATTGTTTGAGCGAGATGAAACGCTCACATGACGAAAAAGCCCTGAAATCCCGGTTGATGTCGAGGCCTTTAATGAAACATTTATCCGCGCGCACAAAAAGACTCCAACACACTTCCACCGCACATGAAACGATCCAGCGGGATAATTTGTAGTCAGAATGTGCTTTTAATTGTGTGTCAAAAAAAAGGGAAACTGGAGCAGATCAACACAATTAAGATAATTCCTTTTTGCCCATATTTTCGTCATTATATTTGGTCACTAATGTGGACTTTTTAATAGCGTTGAGCCATTAGTTTCCCTCTGGCTTTACTGTTACTGCAATACTAGAAGTGAGCTACATCTCCTCTTGACCAACCAGAGTACGGTAGGAAGCAAGTAAGATAGAGAGCGTGTGTGTGTGTGTGTGTGTGTGTGTGTGTGTGTGTGTGTGAGGGAGACAGGGAATAAAAACAAATGTCAATAAATATTAAACGAATACTTTTTATGGGAGACAATGTGTATTAGCGCTTTTGTTCTGTTTCTTTCAAAGCAACACAAAAGTGAAATTACAAAATAGTAGCCGGTCAAAAATACCACTTTAGCTTGTGGAGGAACAATGATAATTTCTTTTATTGTTTAGGTGCGACTTGATTCATGGATTTTTTTTGCAATCCAGCA
>NW_027176372.1:22887810-23092810 GCF_023349555.1 Cebidichthys violaceus
AACCTTGGTTCCGTTGTAGCAAAAGATCATGTTTTTTCGGTTAAAATAAACTCTTTGTGGCAGAAAAGCCCCGGAGGCAATCTTCCCTGCGTGGTGTTTTATTCAGTCATAACCGACCATCTGCCGAGCGTCTCTCGGACAGAAACATAAAAGTTGCAAAAAGAAAAAAATGTAAAGATAACAAAGTCTAATGCGGTGCTCGCGGCGGAGAAATCGATGCGTTTGGAGAACGTCCGCTCCACAGATCCACAGACGTTACTTCAAGTAAATACTAAGGACTACATCTTTCCATCATTAATGATATTTTGTATCACCAGTATAATCTAAACCTAATTGGTTTTCTTGAGTAAATGCTGCAATAATTTACTGACGAAAAAAGGCAAAGATTTGATTTGTTTTCTCCTTAATCGCACCAACTGTACATTAGATTACTCAGAAATTACATTTGTTGATCCAGACTGGCTCATTGCTTTGTGCACATAAGGGGGATTCAAACTATTTGTGTAGAACTCCAACACAAATATATATACTGTATAGTAGTAACCTTAATATTTCTAGATGAGACGTGTTTCTGTGCCCTGCAATCAGTCATCAACACGTACAAGTGAATCAGAGCAAGCGGCGCCACGCGAGCATGAAAAGAAAAACCTTGAGCTTTAAACAAATGCTGCTTTGCTTTATGAAATGACACTGGAACGCACTACGGGAGAGAAAATGAGAGACCGGCATGTCTTGAGATCAATAACTTTTGACTGACTTCCTGCGGGTCACAAGGTCACCGGACAGCGTTTACAGCTCGAGGGCGGGCAAAGTCGGTGATCCGGTCGGAAGGACTGAAGTGTTTACCCGGTCGGCTGTCTCCAAACATCCCCTCCTGTCAGATTGTAAGCAACACGGACATCGATATAAGTAGAGCGAAAGACACGGAACAGGTGCTGCTGTCTGTCAGGGAAGCCATTGCTATTCTACGCGTCGTGCTATAATCACTACCATTCAGTTAATGAAGTTTGACTTCCTGTGTCTGTCCAGGCAGAGTGGCTATATCAGTGTCTGTACTAAACATCCAATTATTTTTTTCAATTTATTTGAAGCAAACTTGTGTTTCCTGCTGGAAGGGGTGGAATACAAACATGCAGCAATGTGAGAGAGTGGTACCCAGCCACTGGAGAACAGCTAACCGAAGAGCTATAAAGAACATGAGTCACTGTATATGGTAAAGCAAGACCGATATGTGGGGACTTATTGAGGATCATAATGTCCTGCTATACACGTAAACCACTAGTGTCTGTTTTTGCGTGAGCATTGCTGCCTCTAGTGCCGCAGTGGTTGTGACGGGAAAAAAGGAGGAGTCGGGAGACGGAGCGTAAAGAGCGTCACCCGTTTGTCAAACAAACACACGACTCTCAACCAGGAGGCCGCTGTCCGTGTCCCGCCGTGTGAAACCAGAACTTGTTGATATATTGTATCAGTTTGTCCACAAGGAAAAACACTGATACTTCAACTGTAGAAGTGTATCCTGTATTTTAGTCCCAATAATATATAAAAAAAAAAAGACCTGCATTAACAGTTTGTTTTTAATGTTTACAATATTACTGCCAGCCGATATGTGGTCATCAAGACTTTCTATTTCTCGCATCGGCCTCAAAAATCAGTATTAATCCGGCTATAATACGTTAATAAGTAGGTTCGTGAATATTGGCTAAATTGATTAAATGCATGAATAAATACATGGATAAATGATAATTAAAGTATATTTCTTACACTTGTCTTGAAGTTATTGGTGCTCTCACATCACATGAACGTTGCACATTGATGGAAACACAGAGCTTTTATAGCGCGACGGACAGCAGACTAAAGCCTCACTACGTAATTAAAACATAAACCCACTTGTATTACAGACGAGCCTGTAGCATAGTAATACGCTGCATATACTTCCTACATGTATTCTTTTTGCTTCCTACACAAAACTCACTGTGAAACTTTCGATATATTGACGTCGGTTCAGTCTCCTGTCTTTGGTGAACATTGTGTTCTGCCTTTTTCCTGCACCGCAAGTGAGATCCTTCATGTCCTTGTGTGTGTGCACTGTGTGTGTGTGTGTGTGTGTGTGTGTGTGTGTGTGTGTGTGTGTGTGTGTGTGTGTGCGCGCGCTTAGTATACTTCCACTCTCTCATTGCTGAATTGTACCTACGGCTGTGTCAAGCCCATCTTAGCTGAGTCCAAGTCAATTTCAAGACTAAAGACCAATACCGGAGTCCTATTCAATGCTGGAATAGGCAATAAGTTGTGCGCATGTCTGTTCGATTGCAACATATTGCTTGAAGTCACACTGGAATGAAATATTACATTTCAGCATTTCTGCCTTCAATACGGCCATTGGACGTAGGGGCATGTACAAATTTATGAGAATTTAAAAATAAAAATGTATTTGAACATCAAAATCTTATTACTTTCCCTTAAAATATAAAACCACAGGTGGTGACATAATTGTAAACCAGAGGGCATACATACAAATTAACTCCAGGAATACCATTATTGTTATTATTATAATAGATAGCATCTCGTTTTTATCCAAGATCACACATTTTCTTTTCAGGATTCGAATCACAAATTTCTAATTAAAACAATGTATTCATTTGGGAAAACACATTCAAATGGTTGCTAAGCTTAATATATTAGAAATTGCACGACGGCGTAACCTTCTCAGTACCGCATGCTGACACTAAAGAACACTGTGAGCTTCCAAAGCACTTGGGACTGTGCGTTTGCTTCCATTTCCATCAATCAACCTCTTCTTAACCGAGATGAAATTGGTTTATTTAATCGGAATGACACCAATCCACGGTGTTGTGTTTCGCACCGACACCCTGTTTCAAATATAGCACAGACACACATCAGCAAAAACAGTCTGTGGTTTACAACTGCCATTTGATTCTTGTGAGTGTGTTTGCTTCTCCTCTGGAGACCGTGGCCTCCTACGACCAATTCTAAGGGCTGCAGACACACCCCCGATTTCAGCGAGACATTTCTCACAATAAGGAGGTAAGACGCTGTCAAAATAATTGCACATATAGAGATGTGCAGAAACTCTGCCCGGGAAAAAAAATGTTGGATAACAAGGCCTTTTGAAAGCAGAGCCGTTTTTTTTTTTAATTGGCTCAGAGTTTAAAAAACAAAACTCCCCCAGAAAAGACACCTCTGCTTTGTTTTTCCCCCCATCTGGGTAGAAACAACTTCCATTTGTTACATTTGCTACAGTGTTGATCATTTGGATAAAAACTTAAAATGCAAGCGAGAGTTTACAGTTTGTTTACCGAAGTACAACTTCAAGCCTGACCAGAATCGTATGATTATATTGGGAGGGGAAGGGGGGGGGGGGGGGGGGGGGGGGGGGGGGGTGGGGGTGTGTTTAGTCACGGCCTGTCTCCTCATGTTGGGGGCCGTGTGAAATGGACTATGGTGAGACGGAGGAGGGGGGGGGACATTATTTCCCACTGGACAAAAAAAAACCCCCTCTAACTGTTGTCTTCAAGTGGGAAAGGTTTCTTGGACAAACGACTCGGCAGCGGTCCTGGGTATTTATGGGCTCCAGCTCCCATCAACAGTGAATGGAAACATGCCCAGACGACAAATATGAAAAATATAAAAAAAACATCTTTCACTAGAAAGCTTCTTTGGACACTCGCCCTGACTGAGGCGACAGCTACGCCCTCTTAAGGGCGAACGCCCCTGGCAAAAACAATGTTGTTGTTTTTTTAATGCAATGGTCAATTACGAGATTTTTGGGCTATTTGGCATCCATGTCTGGCGGAAAGAAAACATCCAAAATAGACATTTAGTGGATTTTATTTCACTACGTTGTGTTAACGTGCGTCCTGTGGATTCCTCCTAAATTCACCAAAACTTAGCGTTAGATGTTAGATGTTGCCTCAATTGCATTTTCAGGCATAACTTTTCAGAAATCATCAGTGATCATGATATCTATTAGACTATATGTGTATGTATGGATTTTACAATACATATATATAAAGGCTTCTTCAAAAATTGATTATTTTACACTTCAGTAGCACTTACTTGTGCATCTATCACTTTAATCTTTATTATTTTATTCCTAAAAAAACATGGTGAAACGGCTATTTCAATGGTCATGTATTGTCATCATGCAACACAGGGATGCACAATGAAATGCAGAGGCAACTCATTTTCATCACTAGATTAACACTAGTGCATTCCTGTAGTGCATTTAAAAAAAAAAAAATCAACAGAAAGAATCCAAACAGCGACGACAAAACAAATCTCCGGGCGGATAATAATGCCGACATTTTAACATTAAATATGAAACATCGGGGCAACATTGTTTGAGCACCGAGCATCATTTATGCAAACCGCCTCCCTCGTCCCGCTGGAGCGCGCTCCGTCAAGTGCAGCTTGATCCCAGATGTCACGACGCCGCCGCGTCTCGGCGCGCTAACCGCCGGTTAGCCCCGATGTCTTATTGCGTCCTCGTTATTTTCCCCGCGACCCGAAACATTAGACGGCCATGTGTTGTAGGTCTGGCTGGTGGAGCGGCCTCAGGTCCTATAGCTGGCTTAGCTTTAGCTTCCATCTCAGGCTCCTCCTCCCTGGGGGCGAGTCGACTTTTGGTCCAGGTCCAGGTCTGTGCTGGGTGATCATGTCAATTTCCACCGCACTCTATCCAATCCCCCCCCACGCCTTCCTTTTTCCGATGTTGATGAATTCATTCCATCACATGCCTCGAGTGCTCCAGAATTAAATATGAAAATGCAACAAATTGCGAGCTCCTGGCCCCAGCGTATACATACTGTTGACAGCATTTCTGGATTCATAGAGAAAATACTGACCCACCCCCTTCCAATCTCCCACTGTACAGTCCCTTAGTCGCCTTAAGACAGAGACGCGCATGGCTGTGTGATATTCTGTAGAACCAATGTGTTGCCGGTGGTGAGACGACAGGTGAGTACCGGTACCATGCCCACGACCTCGTGCAGTTCTGTTTGGTTTGAAGTCGTGATGTAAACACAGTCCCTGTGAGTTGAGCTCAGGTTGCGGTAGGAAACCTACCGTGCGAGATCAAGGTTTTTTGACAAAGTCGTCTGCTCCTGCACGGAGCATTTAACACACCAACAGATCCCCTAAGTGGTGCTGAATCATAGTTTCATTAAGTCCCTTTCTATACGGTTGTACTGCACGAAAGAACTGAAGGCGGGATTAAGACAGTACAAACAAGAACACCTTGTAAAACAAAACCCTGCTTTACCGAAAACAGCGGCTCCACCTGCCAGATTCCCTGCAAGTAAAAAGTGATTCGGATCTAATGTAAGCTAAGTACACCATTACGGTCTCCCTGGCTGGTTATTGCACTTAGTGCAAGAAGCAATAACATTCACTCCGAGAGGACTTGGTTAAACGCAGGCAACTTTTGTGTGCTAAAGTGCCAGAGTAAGAAAACAGCAGTGCGTTTATCAAAGCCTGAGTGAACGCTACTGTACTCCAACACAGGGCTAATGAAGAGATATGTCCTCCATTACGGGTCCATATTCCTGCTGCAGCGATTAGAAAACTCTCCAGAGGGGCTCTATCACAGGCTTTCATTGAGTCTGGACTTTGCAAATCTTCATATCCTGCACAATTTTCATAAATTGAAGTCTATGAGCGCGGTTGACATAACTATGATTTATTGTCTCAAGAGGGTTACCAATTTCACCGCTGCACTGCAAATTATGAATGTCAAGGGTTTAATCATATTCATATATATTCCCACAAGGGGGAATGATGCGTGCACGCGAGTAAAAAAAAAAAAGTGCTTAAATGTCTCCGGCTTTTTTATTGTAGGTGTGTTATGATAATACTAGCAAAAACATGCAGAGCGCTAACAAGCTCCCTGAGGTGGCGTGATATTGTTGAAGGCGAGCGCTGAGCAATATCTTTCCAGGGATCTCTTTGGGACACACTTCAGTGGGTTGTGGCATGCTGCTATATTATGATTGCTCCATTTTCAAAAAGGCATAATTACCATAACGCCATTGTAACGTCACGTGTGTAATTTGTGGGTTAAGTATTGATGTTTTCATTTGTGAATGAGTTTGAATTTGTCTATATATATATATATATATATATATATATATATATACATATATGTTGCTGTGGGTCGGACAGTTTATCTAATGAACCGCTGAACAGGGAGACCCTATAAGACCCGGGCTGCTTCCACGCCATACGTTCTATCAGCTCACAAACAATACTTCTTGACATATTGCCTCCGCGAGTTATTAAAGCTCTTTTAATTCTGGATTGGCAGCAGTGAGTTTGAGAGTTTGAGCTGAAACCAACATGGACGCCTTCCTTCACTGACAGCCGTTCATCTTCTCCCCAGTCTATGACCAGTCAACTACGGTGTGAACGGTCAAATGTTCAATTAGCTTCCCCTCTCGAGGGTGGAGGGGGGGGGGGGGGGTCCGGATCGCGGCGGATGGCGCACAACAGACCTAAAAAGGGGCTCGGCCCATTGTGAGAGCAAGCCAGCATTGATAACGCCCGTGGAACTATTGACATGATAGCATTTCAGTCCGCCGGGCCACCGCGGCACTGAGCGGCAATAAATTGAGATGAATGATCAGTCGATGACAATTTCCATAATCCGCTATACCTTCCGTAATTCATCAAGGTAATGATACCCGTGTCCCTAATGTCACATTTATTCCATTTTCTGCACAGCGGCAGGCACGGAGCGAGCGCCTCCCCCCCCCCCCCCCCCACACTCCCTCTCCAAAAAGGATTGATTAAACACCAACTGCTTTTCGCTCCTGCTTGTGAGTGGAAGAGCAATGTGTTATTTGACCAAAATAACAATGAAGGGGATGGGAAATGCAATCTAATTCCGCTCATTCAACTTCCTCTCTCTCCTCCAGTGACAGGAAAAACAGGAGGCCATTAGAGTTCAGAGCCGGCGTCGTTTGCAAAACCAGAAGGGGGAAGAAAGATCTGCGGAACACCCCGAGATGCATCACTTCTACATTTCACGTCTCCTTCTCTTTTTTTTTTTCCTTCTTCTCCCTTTCATTCACTCACTCATTAACGGCACGGTCGCTCATTTGACAATTATTCGTCATTATTCGGGCAAACGATGGCGACGCGAACGACGGCTGCGATTCAATTACAGACGCGGCCATTCCAGATTAATTTCCCGCGTCGCGTATCGCTGCAGACATGCAGTTTGCACACCTTGGCAACAAAAAAGCAACAACAACAACTCCATTCACAGAGGCGGCACATGAGGTCGCATCCTATTTCTGTTCTGCTCCGAACTCCACTACGACTCTCTCTACTCCTTCCTGCTCCGAGTCGCTCATTTGGAGAACAGGCCTCTCCTGCACATCTCAACACGACGGTCCAAACAGCATCTTTAAAAGGGACTGTGTTGTGCAGCAGAGCTACCGGTGCAGCGTGTCAGTCTGCCAACAACACTGAGGGAGCGCCTTCATTCAAGCGGCTTTCCAAGGCGGTGAGAGTCTGAGCGTCGACGGTAAACTCAGCGGCGCTGCTGGCCTAATTCAACATCTCACGAGCTTTTTCGGGGCATTTTTCCACGACTCGTGTAGAAATTGTCCGGGTCGTAGTTTAGTGACGGGAACAAGCAGGGGGGGGGGTCAAAGAGGGCAGTTTGCATCTTTTTCCTACTTATTTGCTGGCCGACGGTCTCCATGCAGGTTGGGATAATTAAAACAATGTCTCCGTTTTCATAGCAACAGGTCGACTCCACTAACAGGGACAGGGCAATAATCATGTCATCTGGAATAATGATACGATCATATCAGGTCATCATTAAACATAATTACAACATTTAAATTCATGATTCAGGTTGGTGCAAAGCAGTTTGCACACTTCCCCATATCGTGGTATTGATCATTGATCATTGATTCAATATTTGAATTAAAAATCTGGTGATTGTTTTTTTTAAAACATAAATACTTGCTGAGAAAATGTTCTTCAATC
The DNA here is from genome assembly GCF_023349555.1 of Cebidichthys violaceus. Classification (NCBI taxonomy): domain Eukaryota; kingdom Metazoa; phylum Chordata; class Actinopteri; order Perciformes; family Stichaeidae; genus Cebidichthys; species Cebidichthys violaceus. The sequence goes on from NW_027176372.1 coordinate 22,895,824, forward strand.
TCGTTATTGCAGAATTGTATCAAGCATCTGTCATTATTATTTATATCAGACATTTTCGCTCACAAATATTGATTTCGTTGATTGAAGCCCCGACCGACACCGATTGTAGGCCGATACTGAAATTGTTCATTGAGTTTCGAAATAAGGTGATGATGCATTTTCTTATCGAAACAGAAATACATAATATGACGTTTTTCTCAAGAATTTCCTCACTTTGGTTCTTAAAGGGTTCTATGGAGCGGCACATTTTACACTTGAAACGTGAACTTGTTTGTGCTCCCTGGTGGACAAACTGTGCAACTTCTAAATGACATCAAACTCACAGTGCTCTCATTTCCATTTTATTGGCTGACACGTGTGAATAAATCTGCAAGCAGGTACTAATAACTGCCTGATGCGTCTGCTCCACTGTTTTTGAATCAGTCAGTGTTAAATATTTATATCAGACATGTATATTGTGACGTTATTTCCAGTCAAGAGTTCCCTGGAGCATGTGCAGAGATTCAAGTCAAACAACGCCTTGAGTTAGGAGTGACCAACGTCTGGGTTCTGGTGTGTCTCCGTTATCTACGGCGCTGCAGTACGTGAGGATCACAAAGACCACCGACGCCATTCATCTCCTGAAAATGCAACTCCACATCAAAGCCCACGTAGAGCATTCAAAAAATGACTGACTGGCTGCCTCTTCAGTAAGATTATTATATTTCATTTTTATTTTTCCATCCTCTGGCAGACTCTTACTTTGACCGATCGCTTATTCTCTCTCCCTGCGCCTCCAGTCTGTACACACACACCTGAACCTCCGGTTACTTTCCAGCGGCTCTCCTTCCAGCAGTCTCCTAGAAACCGTGGAGACATTTTTGTTGTTGTGGGGTTTTTTCCCCCCCCCCCATTCTTGGTGTAAATACGACCCACACCTTCATTATATCACCACCTCCTGCATCACATCAACCTTCTGCTGCAGATGTGTACATTCCCGTACACACCTGAAACATTCAAACACGTCACAGAGGTATTAAATAACTCCGAATCCCCTATAAGAACCTTTTCTTTACTTTCTCGAGTGACGCAAGCGCGAGTGGGCGTGAGGCTCCAGCCTTCACACGCACGCTTGATTGACACGCCATCGATTCACGTCTCCAAATCCCAAGACGAAAACCGTCAAACACCGACGTCTCAGGGACGACTTGCGCCAGTCGGGTTCGGTTGGCGATGGACGCGGTTTGAGAGGAACAAAAACACGCGGACGAGCCAACTCCGGAGCAGCGGATGAATCAACAGTCCCATTAAAAAAAAGCGGCGCGTCGGGAACTTAAGTTTTGAAAAATAATTATCTCAACATCTTTCGGAGATGAGAAGAAGTTTCACAGCGGCTCGGTTGAGCACTACAGAGGGCACGAGCAGCGGGGAGTGAAATAATTGAGCTGAAATTGGGCTCCCATGGCAATGATACTTTGCTCAATCTAATGCTGCGCGGTGATTGGACGACCGGCTCTCTCTTTCCTCCTCTTGAAGAGAGGCTCATCCATTAGGTTGCCTACCGTCAAAATCTTTGATAGAAGACGTAATTCTCGCCTTTCGGGGATAACAAGATGTTTTCACCGACTAGACACAAGACCACATCATAATGCTTTGAATAGTATCTGATTTTGCCATGTCTCTTTCTCTAACGTTATACATGCTGCACGTTGGCCTAACGTTGAGATCACGTGTATTTCGTACACGTGTACAGGAAGACGTGTGCCCTGGAAGGGTTTCCTGTTCAGCCATTTGTGAAGCGAGGCTAACGTTCTTACACGAGGCAGAACCGGTTATGTTTTCTGACCCGAATCGGCGTTTGAATACAGTAATCAATTGGTCTTGCGTCTCTTTTTTGGATCGATATGTACGATGTGGGCGGAGCAGAGAAAAGAGAAGCTCGCCGGGGTTTCCACTGGTGTCAACCTGGAGATACAGAGAGATGAGCCTTCTGAATAAAAGCTCTCGATTTCTTTTTGTATTAAATATGTGACCGTTAAACCCCCCCCCCCCCCCCCCCCCGAGATAAGCTCCTCAACAGACGTTTTCGACATCGCGTATCCTGGCGTTCACTGAAATGATTTTGACGGAACTGTTTCCAAACGCAATTAAAACCAAATTCCAAGGCCACAAGCTATTTTCAGCCATTGTAGTAACGGTTAAAATGATGCCTGAGTGACACGCAGGCAGCAGTGTTCAAGTTAAATAGTGCCGTCATCACTAGAGTACGTCATGTAATCTGACTTTAAAAGATGAAATTAACCCCCCCCCCCCTATAGAAAGTGTCACAAATCATTCTGTTTCTTATGTTAATTATGTAAAACTATTGTTTTGCCACATGGGCTCTTTCGTGCATCTTGCAAAGGAAACGACAAAAGCAAAACGGGGGAAGTTGCGTTGAAATCGTAGATCCGACTCATTGGCTGTAAGCTAACATCTGGTAACACGGCGTCAACCAGATGTGCTGTTTCTATGGTTACCTGCAACTCTATACACCTTGAACACAGAGATTTGGACCACTGGGGGTATATGAGTGAGTAGAAGTGGTGACGACTCTCTGTTTCAGGTTTCCTTTTGATGTGATTTTAATGCACAGCTGCCGGCCAATCAGAAAAATAAGACATGATGTGATTTTTTATTTTTCTTTCAAGGAGATGATTACTGTTAAATACTCTCGCTGAACCTCACTTCACCCGTCTCTGTGGCTCGACCAGTCGCAGGACCAATGAATGCAGCTGCTCACCCTCCGGTCAGATAATTGTGTGTATCAGACAATAATACTGATGACAGTTCATCTGCTCTTTTCTCTCAACAATCACTTTGAGCGCGAGACTCATTTTCAGCGGTGGATTTTCTTCTTGTGTCTTTATTAACCTTCACGAGAGAGCGGCCACGATCCTGCAAACTCCCAGCGTTTTTGCAAATGCACCTAATAAGTACGAGCAGATGGACACCTTTACGTGACGATGAGGCTGCACAATGAATCCAGATTGTATTGAAATAAGCATAATGGTCGACCGCCATGACGATGAAAACGATAACAGGGAGGAAAAATCATATCGCCGCTGCAATATCAGTCAAAAATAAATCGCAATTAGATCTTTTCTAAATCGTTCAGCGTTAACGGGGACAGAGACGTCGCCAGCTGTAGTAAATCATAAATCATATTAAAAAGGAAGTTAAGAGGCGAGCTGATGACATCAGGTGTCAATATTTAGAATGTACAGTACTGTACGTTTTAAATATTTCGCAAAAAGAGTCTAAACGAAACCAAACGTATTCTTTTTTCGTCACCATTGACGTCCGTTTGACTGCTGCTTTTGTATTTGCGCTCCTTGTGATTGGGTGACGCTTGATTCTTCTTCGAGGAGAAGGCGGTTAAAAACAAACCGGCTGAAAAGCCTGGACCGACTGACTCATGATGGATTCACGGCGGTGACTCTGGGCTGAGTGACTCTCGGGGGCGGTGGGTTAATTCGTCAGGAGGCCTACTGAGCTGCGAGTGGTGGCGCAATGACAAAGCACAATGTCACCGTTTCGTTTTGGGACAGAGAGACAGAGAGAGAGAGAGAGAGAGAGAGAGAGAGAGAGAGAGAGAGAAACAGGCCGTGAAATGGCTGAGTCTTTTTTGGACCGGCATGCGTGATGCTAGAGACACGCTCACCGAGCCACCGTCTTAAAACAGGGAGTCCAGGTTCATCTAAATCCATTTCCAGCTCCGCTCATCGTAGCCTCTGATCGATGTCCGGTCATTTGGGGGGTTTTTGTGTGTCTGTGTTCCATCGGGGGAAGCAAATGTTCCTGCTCTAAGCTGCCGTTTGCTAAGTCTAGTTCTTTACAGTCCATATTGACAAGGGAGGAACATATACACACACAAAGAAAAACACCTTTTCATCGCTTGTGCACTACATTTAGGTGTCTAGCAATCCACAAACTGTGGGGAAAGAAAAAAAAGACAACCCAGCTATCGTTTTGTGGGCTTCCTGGATCACAAAACATGGGATTCAACAAGCCGTTCGGATTTATGTGAGGCTCATTAAAATATAACGCCCCCCCCCCATCTGTGTCTCTACCTTGGCCCAATCCCAATGTCCTCCCTAAGGCCTTAAGCCCTGAACCATCATCTGGTGTTGAGTGTGAGAGGCTGTGAGGCCTTGAGATGGTATAAATAGGAATGGGACAGCCCTCTGCTTCCACACAAGACATTATATATATATATATATATATATATATATATATATATATATATATATATATATATATATATATATATATATATATATATATATGTGTGTAACTAAAACACGAACGTTTCTTACCGTCTGATTTGAGCATCTTCCTGCCTCTTGCCTTATGATACAAGGTAACTGTCATATTATTTATTTACTTTTGTCAAAAGACCTTCAATAAACTAAATTAAAAGAAGCGGTTGATGAATAAACCAGGTGTGTAATTCAGCCTTCTCTTCCATTCCTCTGACTCCATCATAAATCTTTAATATTAATGTTTCTGCGTGAATTAAATATGCCCGGCTGAACACCCGTGTGCCGTCCTCTTTGTTTACCTTTTTTTTTTTGTTGCTGTTGCCTCTGGGTCCCCCCCCCCCCCCCTCCCGAGTGAACCTGTGTTTAATGTCGCAACGCTGTGAATTGTGGGTAATTCCGTCTGCAGGAACTCGCGCAGAGGGTGCATAGAGAGTTTAAAGCGTCTGCTCAGACAGCTCTCGAGTGCTTGACGACTTGACAGCGAGACGGGCCTAAGCCGTCGCAGACGCTGCAGGAATGTGCTTCAAAAGTTTGTGAGTTCTCCAGTGTGTGGAGATCGGGACCGAGCCGCTGAGACGAGCTTGAGGAACCACGTTCGCAAAGATACGGATACCGTATTAAAAGAGACGGGCGCTAAATTCAGCGTTTTCAGACCAACGGTGAATACAGGTAAGTATGAGGTAAAGCATGTAAATATGTTGAAATTCAAAATACAAGTATGAACCAGAATACTTTTATAGTAGCAGATAGTTTTTGTATTTTCCGCAAATTCATACATCTACAGTTCAGAGGGACAAGTAGCCTTTTTAGTGTTATTACCAATGCGCTGAAATATATTGGAATTAAGCGTATATATATATATATATTTACATTTTAACTGGCGGATATTTCTGTCAATGCCCTCATGTCATCACCTGGGTGGTGATGACATGAGCTGGGGGGGGGATGAAACTCCCATTAACCCGGTGAACGTGTGCAATCAGCTCTTCATTCTCCTCTTCAAGCAAATACAAGAAATACACTTTTTCTTGCCTATTTATATTTTCAACACCCCCCCACCCTTATTTAGTTGCTTGGCAACCAGAAGTGCATAGCTCGTGCGACATAATGCTCCTTGTATACCTAATGAGCTGTCTGCGTTACCGGCAGTCCTCATGCACCGGGTGAGCAGGAGAAAGACGGCGTTGGATCGCGGCGTTAGCCTGAACTTGGTGTTTTAATGTTTTACAGCTGGTGTCTTCTTCCCCGGGTGGAGTCGGCTTGCTTCAGCTCCGTCGGGGCACATCAGAAAGCAGGAGCTTTGGAGGAGAGAAGGCTTCTAAATTGGACATCAAGAGTCACGTCACAATCCATAAAGCACCAGGTCCGAAGTGTCACGGAGTCAGCTCCGAGAGACGGACGAGGGCTCAACCTACTTATCTTGGCCAGATGAAAGCTGTGAAATTTGGAGCGGACTCTGTCTCCTGCCCGTTGTCAATTAGCCGACCCCAGCTGTAGACACGGAGCCTCAGGAGGCCCGCCGGGCCCGGCCCATCACTCCCCCCCCCCGTTCCCGCCAACATATGTCAGGTGTTGCACCGCTCGCCGCGCCGGACCACCGTATCTCCAACTCCACTCGAGAGCCCCCTCCTCGGACAAAGGCTTAATCCAAACTGCCGTCCAAATACGGAATAGCCTCCCAGAGGAATGTGCCGGCCAGATAACGGCCGCTGGTCGTCAAGCCTTTAAGTGCCGGTGAAGAGGAAACATCCTGACCACACCGTTAACAGAATTTGACTGTTGAACGCTAGTGAACCGTGTCATTGGTCAGCCGGAGCGTTTGTGCAGATTAGCTTGGCTATTGATCGCAAATCGCAATCAATTAAAAGAGAAAAGTCCCAATCCTACACCGCATGAGCTTATCATATGTTGTGCATGCTCTGCAACTTTAAACACTGATAAATGTATTTAAAAAGGAAAAAGCTCAACATTTCCCTCTGGAGTGCTGCAGGGTGGGGGTGGGGGTGGGGGGGGGGACTTTAGAGTAAGTTTTACGACAAGCACCCTTTCTGGATAGATGGTATTTTTGTCTATTTGTCACATATAAATAAAATAATGTCCAGAATGGGAGAAATGAAAGAGAATTAAGGGTTTATTTGCAAAAACATGCATCTGTTTTTATGCATGTGCATTCCAATCAAAGTGCCGTTAATTCACTTTAAGAATGACTTTTATCCATTTTCACAAATTAACTTTTAATATACGCTAAAAAGGGGGTTTTCAAGGCATGTTTGGGTCTTGAAAGTTCACCAGCTGACAAAACGCCATCAAAGTGCACTTAATTACTGCCCGTTCAACACTGAGCAGCAGAGGGGACAAAGGCCTTGTTTTGTTTTTTTTTGAGGGGGGGGGGGCACGCTTAACGACCAGGAAGTCGGGATGAATAAACGCTTAAGAGGACAAAAGTTGAAGTCCGTTAGCGGTGAAATGAATCGAGTCGTTACGGTTTTTACCGATAAGAATAAATATGCGCCGGCTCTTTTCTAGACAATGAAGCTTGAGACTTGTCTTGTTACTCCTCATCAAAAGAAGTCGTGACCGAATCCTGCTAATCCACCCTCACAAGAGTTCAGAGGAGCTGTGCAGCTACCGTAGGTCACCGCGTCCTCACCGGGGAGTCAGAGAGCAGAGCGAACGCGTTGTGATCAGGATGTAAAGGAAGCCGCGGCGGTAACAGCCTCCATTGTTAGGCTGTCTTCAGAGTCAGGTTCCTGGTCTTCGGTTGTTTTCGGGCGTATCGAGTGAATAAATAGAATATGATTCCCTGACATCCCCGTCCTGAAAGACAAGATCTTTTTTATTTTTTGTTTCATTTTAATTACTTATCAAAAGAAGCCTCGAGGCTGAACAATGTTCATTAGTTCAAAAAATAAAAAAGGAATTAGAAGATTAAATTGGACGTGATAAAATATCGCTGCTTTAGATTACACGAGGTGTCGTGCTCCATTAATCGTCCGCCGACCCCGAGGACCCAAACCGCCGACCCTCAACTTCACAGCTACTGCCCGAAAGTGCCGCCCTTCCTGCCTTCTCACAGCGGGGCGTCGTAACAGACGAGCCACCCGTCTCGCCCGTTGAACAGGAAACTCTCCCACTCCAGAGTCCAAACGGCAGATTTTCAGGGTGGATTTCAATCCACATCCTGACATTTTACTTAGCAACAGTTTGGCCTTTTCATTATGTCGGCTCCGTTGGGCGCCTGCTTACTTGTTGTTTCTTTTCCCCTCACCTGCGACGATGTCGTTAAAATGGAAGAAAAAAAAAAACACGACGCTAACACAACACGCGTGTTAATAATAGGACACGGTGGCTCGGTTAACGCGGCAGCTGGTGTCCCCCTGAAGGAATTGGATGGTTCATCTGTTCGATCAATCTCCTCAATTATCAATCAAGCGAGATGATTCCCCCGCTGCTGTACAGGTGAGGGGTTCGGTTGAGGTTATTCAATAATTTGAATGAGTGAGACGAGGAGGGGGAAAAAAAAAAAAAAGAAGAAGAAGAAGAAGAAGAAGAAGAGGGCAATTATGGAGACTCAGAACCTACGGAAGTGGAATCAATCTGCTGCTGGTTCTGACGGTGAACTTGCAACCGAACAGCATGTTTATTTTTAAATAAATGAATATCCCCTTTTCTTGAATGCATGAAAAAGGGGGGAGGCGGTGTTCCAAAAAGCATGAGGCTCACCTAAATGTGCCCAGAGCTCACATCCACTCTTTCAAGGCTTTAATCGAGTTAACGCACACATAATCACGTTATCGCCTGCTCTCTCTTTATCCAGGTAAACCTACTTGTGAGGCTGTTGTTGCTCATACAGTACGCCGCTATCGTTTATTATTAATAGACAAAAAAACATAGTATATAAATCATAAAAAAAACGTGTCAATACAGCCGCTGTTACACTCTACCCTGCACATGCAAAAGGCATTGATTGTGATTATATAGTGATTATGTATTCTGCATGCCAGCCACGCAGCACCAAGAGTGGAGGGGAGCGTTGAGGGGGCTTTGGCGACCGTGGGACCCCCTGCTGAGATGAGAGGGGAGGTAAGAGCCAAGGAGAGCAGAGTGTGGGGAAGGCTAACCAATCGGCTGTACGCTGGGAACGGGACCAATCATGGCTACAGCTCGGGGGGCTCTGTTGCTCCCTGTCTCTCTGTAATTTTGCCTCACATCTCCGTCTTATTTACTTCTCTCTAATCTTTCTCTCTCTCTCTCTCCAACTCTTACCCCTATTCTTCACCGCTGTATGCCTCGTGGATCATGTGATCAGGCCTCACACGCTTCCCTTAGTCTTACCACAAACCCTCCGGTTCCTCCCTCCTCCTCCACCGAACACTTCCCCCCCCCCTGGCTTCTTATTCACCGGCCACCCTGCTTTGCACAAAGTCCACTCCCCTTCGGTCGGATTATTATTCTGTCTGCAGTCACTAAGGAGATGCACACACCATCCATCACAATGTACAAATTCTCAGTGCGCGGATTCGGTCGGGTCCTAATTAAAAAGCCTTTCCGCTCGTTTTCTTGAGAGATAATTAGACTTTCATCTCACCAGGATGCCACATCCATAGATCCATTCTCTTCCACCAGGAAAGCCCTATAGGAGACCAAATAAATTCAAGGGTCTTTAACCACTCTCCTCGAGGGCACCAGTCAATAATTAAAGATATCTTTCGTCTGCCGTGAGCGAAAAAGAAAAGAAAAAGAGGCTAATATCTTCAATTCCGGGAGAAAATGAGTTAAAGTGAACGGGGACTATTAGAAACTTTTCCTTTTGAATGGAGGTTGAGGTTACGCCGTGCAGTGATCAGGCTTCGTATTGTGGAGTTTAAGACATCGATTTTTTTTTATTTATTTTTTTTAGCAACAACATTGGTTCAAGGGTCCACTTATAGCCGGTGCGCTGCAGCGCTTGGCTGTAACTCTGATGTGAGCTCGGAGGCCGTGGAGCTTTGGGCCTGATACGAGACAGCTGGAAGGGTTGAATTATTGAAGAGCACGGACCGGCTCTGAAACACGGGCCGTGTCCTCCCAGCTGCTCCGCCGACACTTCAGCAGTCGTCAGACGTGTGCAGTTAACAGGGTCCATCTGTTATTGAGGCGCAATGAACACAGTCAGAGCCGCGGAGGAATGAATCACCGCCACTTTATTAATGCACGACAATGGCAATGATTGCGCCATCCGTACCAGTCGCAATGGTAATAATTATGATATCTCTGATTATAATGATGATTGGAATGCAGATGATGGCGGCGGAGATGATGATGATGAGGATGATAATGAATGTGATGTGTGTCTGCTATGATGATGACTGTGCACAAAACAAAAAAAAAAAAAGAACTTCAACATGGAGACAACATTCACATTTATGCTCATTATGCATGCATGAAACAAAAATCGATTTGCATATCCGTGCCGGACGAGAGGACCTGCAGGACCGGAGGAGAAAAACAACAAAACATTAAAAGTCACTGTTGCTGTAATTGTCGACAGTTTGGTACGAAACACCTGCCAAATTGAAAAGTCATCATTCTAATGTAGAACAGGCCAGCGATGAAAAAGCACGCAGAGTGTAACCTCCAAAAATCAATAAGCAGCCGGCCTTTCATTACATAAGTGAAATTTGTATTCATCTCATAGATATATATTTATCCCACTTATACCCTTGGCTCGGGAGCAAATTCATTTAGTAATGATTACCTGACTCAGGTAAACCCAATTTCCATTCACTTGTTACCCTGAGTCTGGTGACAAGGGCGCAGCCAGGGTCACTTTTCAGCAGTTTTTGGATGCAGGCGCACCATCAGCACTTGATGTCATTGACTCGGTGTGTGTCTGCATGTGTGTGTGTGTGTGTGTGTGTGTGTGTGAAGGGGGGGGGGGGGGGGGGGGGGGGGGCGTTGCAATGACACGAATCGGGGAAGTGCACGTCGGCGTCGGTCGGTGCCGTTGCTCGGTTTGAAGGCTGTCAGCGAGGCAGCGTGGGCGTTCGGCTTGTCTCGCTCCCCTCGAGAGCCGCATCCGGATAAAAATAGTCCACCGCGCAAAGACGCCGAAGGGGTTGTGGTGTACGTACACGATACGGCCGGACGTGGAACTTGGATAAACTGTGGGAAAGTATCTTAAAAAGGTGAAACGGGGGCTTGATTTAAGGGAACGCGTAACAGCTGGAGATGTTGCTGTCAACAGGAAGTGCTTTAGCCCAGAGGTAGAAGCCGTCGCTTCATGACATGTCGAAGGGACCTTTTGCTTTGTGCTACTCTCAGCTAAAAAAAACCAAACAAAAACAAATCAGAACAGCTGATTCATTTGCTTTGAGAATTAAATAAATACATAAGTACATGGCTCGATACTGCAAAATTGCTAAAATGATTCCTAGTAACTGAAAATGTCGGCCACAACGGCCACTTTCCATCAATATGCTGTTGCGTAACTTTTAGTCTTTTTTTTTCTCCCGCTGATGAACATGAAATCCTCTGAGAAAGAAATCAATGCTCGTCGTTCTTTTTAATACCGAATGACACATTTCTAAGAAATTCACATTTCTGTTAAACACTAAGTTTTTTTTTTTTTTTTTTAATTGGAGCTTTTATGTGATTCTTTGTGGAGAAAACTCTTTTACAGAACCGTCGATTAAATCGTAGGACGTGGAATTTCTTTGGTCGAGGACAGCGCTGACCCCCGACTCTCACATATAGATACAGTACCATGGCTGACTTAATGATGGGACGGTTAACTAGTATATTATGTACATTAGTGTCGCATAGCCAGACCTATCTCCACACCGCATCATCAATCTGGTTCAGGGGGGAAAAACCTGGCTTGTGTGTATTCATTTAAACCAATAAGAACAGGAGGCAGCGACGGGTGTCCTTGTGGAAATAGTCCGCCATCGTCTGCAAGCTAAGAGTCTGCAAGGAGTCAGACAGTACATAAACCTTTCATACAGTTTTGGGATTGATTTTAACTTGTGAAATCTGGTCTGAACACGTGTGAACCTTAGCGGTGCTTTCATTACACACAACTTATGCAACTATCACGACACACAATGTGAATCCATAATCTCTGGTGACTTAATGACACCGCTGCCTGCTCAGTCGTGTTCCATCAATAACCTACAGCGGCGTACGGTGTTGAGAATACACACTTGGCTTAATTAGAAATGTAACGTACAGTAACAAATGACCTCATCGGATATTCATTAACGCATTAGACTACACCAATGTGTGGTTTTGTTTCACTCAAACAATACAAATCGAAACAAACAGACTAAAACCTCTGAAGACCGCGGCTGCCGGGCTCAGGACCGGCGCCAAAAGAAAACTGCAGGAAGGCTATTCTAATCTCATTTTATCCAAACATATTATCGAGCCATCCAAACAGAACCGGAATGGGCCACGGGGGAAAACACATTTTAATACAGATTCTGGGGTGTTTTTATTTTAACTAAGGCAGTGATTTTATGGCGGGGTAAAGTGTGCAGGGAGTAACTTTCAGCTGCATTCAGCTCTTGTAGAAGTAAAAAAGGCTTAATGAAGTTTATTTAACTCCTCAGGCCCATCCAGATAAAAACAGTTACCAGCTGCACGCCACCCGGCTACATTTGGAATTTCACAGATCATAAGGTTTGCTCGCAGTTTCATTTACACAGCCATTCAATTTGTTTCTCCCCATTACAGACCGCGGAGATAATTGCAGCTGACGCCATCAGCAGTCATTTTGTCCATCGAGGGGAGGCGTCGTCGTGTCGGGAGACGGTGCAACACAAGTTCGGTCTCAAGTTCATGTAATTACCATGTAAATTAATGGTTCGTCAGCCCGCGTTCAGTCGACGAACTCCCCCGCGGTGCCGAAATTAAACGTGTTGCTCTCTAGCAGCGAGGGCAGATGTACGCTGCCGCACGCCATCTTGTTTCCCATACAATCACTCGGGATCCAGCGCACTTATGTGTAAACCGCACTTTCATCCCTCCCGAGACGTTGCCCCCCGACCGTGGGGGTTCTCATTAGCGCTCGTATCAGGTAGGAGTAGCGCGGCGTCATACGCTTGATCTCCATCAATTTACTTTACTTTCGTGAGGAGTTCTGTCACGCGCACACCGGTTCCTTTGGTTCTAGAATTCCTCGGGAATTCTTTTTGAAGAGCATATTGTTTACAAGTTTACTGAAAGCGGACAGCACGGCATTTCTTCTCCCGTTAAACGACCTATTGGCGATGGTATTGGTTCTCCTGGATCTTAGTCTGTCTCTAATTAGTCGCTGTGAGCATCTGACAAGAACAACAACATCTTTGTTGCTCTGCAGGGGGGGGGGGGAAGCAGAGGGTCACACTGTGCCGAGCTGCAGCACAAGAGAAACACATTTCAGCTTAACAGCTAAATTTAGATTCGCTGTAAAAATTCATGCAAACCCCCCCCCCAAAAAAAACGACAGTTGTTCAGTGACATAGGTGTGTAGTAATCTAACCGTGAACGTGTGTCTCCCAGCAAGGAACGCAGCGAGGAACATGACTCCGTCGCCACGTCAGACACGCGGAACCTAACCTAACGAGGATTTGTTTTTGAATAACGAAACAATTTCGAGACAATTTTGGAATAGGGAGTGCCGTGGCGTGTAAGGCGCATTAGCCTTTGCTTTTGATTCCCGTGCTGCTTTAGGGGGAGATGTTCAAAGCTCTTCCACGGCAAAAAAGAAAAAAAGAAAAAGCCGCCCGCTTTCAAAGACCCCCCGCTGCTCGTGTCAGAGCATCGGTTCTCTCTGTACTCCATAAATTAAAGCTATCCCAAATGTCTCGTGGCATAAATGGAAGCTTCAGTCCTCCGCACGCATTAATTAGGACTAGAACACAACCTTGCCGTATACTCGTAAACACAAAGTGGTTTCTGTAACGACTTCAGTGCAGAAAAGGTGTTAACTTCACTTGATCCACATTACAATGTGTGGAACTAAGAGTCTGCTGGTTGTGAGCCAGTTGTTAAAGTGATTATATCAAATGTCACCATCTGTTCTTGTTTATCGTCATCATCATCATCTTTTTGCTCACAATTAACAGTAATCAGGTCTGATCCAGGTGAACGGGGGAGAGAAGTTTGAACAACATTTCAGGGTTCAGCGTTCTGTTGAAAATGTTGAAACTTTGCCACCGATATCTGCGATTACAAAAAAAAAAAAAAAAAAGGCTTTGTTTAATAGAATATTGATGAAAATGCTGTCCCCACCGGGAATATACATTATTGCATATTCCCACCACAGAAACCCCAGAGGTGAGAGGATTGATTACATTTCCCTGTCTTCTCATGCCCTAATTAAAGATCTAAGGGGTCGCCCCGCATGGGAGGACTAACTCCACCGTTTCATCTGCTCGCCACATCCCCCTGGTCCATGCAACAATGGCGCACCTCGTCTTTTACCTCATATACTTAAACTCACTTGTGATTTGGGCCGCTGAGATTTGGCGGATTCATGGGCGAGTCGTACGCAAGCACAGACGGCAATTCAAAACACCTACAGTATGTGATTTTCTGCGCTCCCTCCAATTATGACGTTTATGCATTATTTTCATCTGTGAGAAGAAATGGAAATGACATAAAAATATTCTCATTTAGGCTCCTGAAACTGTCAAGAGAAAGAAGAAAGTGACAGAAGAAGGGAATCATCACAGCTTCTTCCCCCTCGTACCGTCCCACGCCACCGTAAAACAGATGGCGATGCATAAATGTTAGTCGAGTCCATTGATTTGGTCGACAGGTGCCAATCAAAAGCGTCGTCGCTTTGATGACGGCGGAACGCAGCGCGAACACGCTTCATTATGCTTCCTCATTATCTGGAGCGAAGCGCGCCAGAAACACTTCGACCAAACGGACCTCTCGCCTCCACGACGGCTTCAATCCAAATCAATAATTCTCTCTCCAACCTTAAAGAGAACAATGATCAAAAACAGGGACTCCCGGCACTCCGGAGGACCTTTTTCCGTTAGCTTGGCGAGGAATTGGCCTTAAAATTGAATTTGGAAAAATCAGCATGGCTAAAAACAAAACAAAATCTTTACCAAGCAAATGAGCGAACATTGTCTTTTGGTATCCGAAGTCCGCGGGGAGAGGAGAGGTGTCCAACCCTGATTGGAAGCTCTGTTGCCAACAAAGCAATTCAATTGAAGTACACAGATTGGTTATTTGTCTCAATTCGTCCAAATAATTCCTGCTACATTCATCCTAATTAACTTCAATTGAACTGGTCGGGTTCTAGGAAGCGGTGGGAACAGTGGTCCAGCGTCCAAAAAGGAACCGATTTTGATTACTTTGCCATGAATTATATATCAATTTTCCATCCCAAGTGTCTTTTTTAAAAAGCACTCCGCCGAGTGGAAAATGACTTTGAGCCATTATGTTATCTGTGGAGATCAGGCAGATGTTCCTTGAAGGCTGCATTCAAGAGGCTTGTGCAGAACACAGCAGAGGACATTCTTCCTCCTCTTTCATCTCAGAAGAGCGTTACGGTCGAACTCCGTTTGAATGACACCGGCAAACAAAACACTTATGGAATATGACATCCACAGCTCTGATCGAAGAAAACTCAGAGACTAATTGAAATAAACGATCAGATCTGGATTTCATTTAAAGACACCGCTTCTGAAAAAGACGACAAAGACGTACAACAGTTGGCCTTGATCTGCACATAAAAGCATTCTTTACATACTAAGAGTGAACATAACAAAAACACTTCTGTGCTCAGAGTTACTCATATCTGTAGGCTAAGCATCATTTGCACATAACTGATTTTTCTTCTGGAATTAAATGAGGTATGTCGTGTTAATATGTGGTGGTGGACTTTGTCCCCTTTGGACAGAGTAAGGCTCGCTGTTTCCAGCCTTTTGTGTTTGGATAAGTTATGTTCTATATTTACCTCAGAGCAGGATCTTCTCATCTAAGAAAGGATTTCCCAAAAATGTCAAACTTTTCCTTTAAATCTTGTCCGACTAACAATATATTTTGAGTTATGATTGGATTCTTTGTTAAATAAAACAATATTAGTCCTCACAGCTGGAACAAGAGTGAGTTCAGAGTTGTTTTCCTTCCTGCTACTCAGTTAAATAGTTAAAGTTCAGACCTATTGTTTCAGCCCTACATACGCACTTAAACCGTATTTAACACGCCAGCGCTTTCTTTCCACCAAAGACAGCTCTTAGTCCACGGCCATCACTTAAGCTTGGACAAAAGCATTTGGACATCCACAGGACCCCGGTCCTTAAGGACGGGTCAGGAACGAGTTCCGTCTTCAGCGCCGCATCTCGACTCACCGCCGCTCGTCTGCTTTACAAAGCTTCGGACTGACGCTCGCGTTCCTCCGTTGCAGAATTTCTGCGTCGGAAGTTGTCAGGAGTTTTTGACAAATTGCCGCAGCGGTTGTCGTCGCTGTTCGGCATCAGCGTGAACGGCAGCAAGGGAGCGTTTTCTAATGCTCAGAACTGTCCACAGACACGCTGCCGTGATGAATTAACATCACTACCTGCACATTGTCACACGGTTCAGTGTACAACAATTCCTGTGTGTGTGTGTGTGTGTGTGTGTGTGTGTGTGTGTGTGTGTGTGTGTACATAATGCTTGGTCATAGTCCAAAATGATACCAGAGGCTCGCAGAAAAATTAAGAAATAAGTGGGTCATTCCGTCAGAAATCAATCACTTTCTTGACTTGTTTTCTCCTGCGTGTTCAAATATCGACGAGGAGAGAAGATACGCGTCTTTAGGTCGGGTGGTGCTTCCAATGTGGGTCACCTTTGAGGCCCCTGTCCCCTGTCCCCCCCGTCCCCCGTCCCCCCATCTCCTGAATGGTTGGTCGTTCTTGTCAATCGACTCATTTAGTCTTCTCAAACACTCATTTAGGCGAACGTCCGTTTGAAAGTAGTGAGGCAAGACAGAGATTGATTTCTGACTGAATGCCCCCGGGTCTTATCACTCCAACGCTGAAAATGACTTTTCATAAAACGTAAATCATGTTCAAATGACAATTAAATCACTAAATATGATATATTTAATTATATTTATATTTAATATAGTGCTAAAATCTCTTGTAATTTAAACATCCAGAAGGAAATAAAGGGGAGCGGACGTACTGTTGCACTTTCTGGTGAAGCGTGGCATAAACGGTAAACATATTTCACTTTGCTTAAAGAAATTATTCCAATACAATTATGTTATTATTACGAGAGAGTTATTTCAATACATTACGGGTTGTAGTTCCCCACACATTGAACACATTCATTGCGCTTTAGAGGGCAAGGACTAGAAGCCTCCGCGCTGCCAGTGAAAGCATTGTTCTCGCTAATTAGCACATTTTCCAGCATAATGTCCTCTAAGTAGGTTATTTACAAACCCATTGACGGTCATTACTTCACCGGCTAAATGAAGTGCAGATTGTATAAGGCGAGAAGGTGATTTAAACAGATTCACTGCGGATAACGTTCAGGTTAATACATTTTCTAAATGGAGAAAGTAGGTCATATAACCAGAGTTGTAGAGCAGGAACTTAAAAAAAGGTATATTTTACTTTTTTTTTTTATTATTATCTGGTGTTTTGTTACTTAAAGGAACAGTGTGTAGCATTTCAGGGAGATATTATACTCTACATGCAATCCTGTGTTATGTATTGTGTCCATGCATGTTTTCGTGTCGGCTACAGTACTTCTCCTACAGAAGTTGCAGCGGGTTGCAGTCTGCAACCGCACCGCTAGATGCTGCTGAATCCTACGCACTGCACCTTTAAGAAGAACTGAAAAGGTGCTGACAATATGCATTGTTACACTTACTGTACGTACAGTTTTAAGTCACTTTAAGTCCCCTTTTTACATATGAAATGACGCATTAAGACCATTAAAAATAGTCCCTGTAGATTCTACTTCAAACACATCACACATCCGCCTCGTGACGGCGGAGGAACACAGTCCAGCGCCGACTCAATGAACGGATGACATCACATGGTGGCAGTGTGGGATATCAACTCCTTAAAAAAAAAAAAAAAAAACGCTCATTGATTTGCAATACATCAATCACATGTCGGCTATAGACCGAGAAAGACACGTTATTGATCTGCAGTGGAGAGAGGGATGGCAATTACTCGCGTAGCAGAGACCCACCGAGGCCTCAGAGAATTGTCCAAAGTTAATTCGACGTGTAAAACGATACGAGTCACTAGAATTACCAGTTGTTCTCCGCCGCCGCTGATGGTTTGACCCCCGGGGGGCTGATAATGCATCTGTTCATCACTCTGCAAGTGGCTTACTGTACTTTGTACGGCCGTTGTTCTTCGTAGGATTGTAATGAAATTAATCTGTTTCCAGTAAAACTAAAGAGTGATTAGTCTCAGTGGCGTGAAAGTTTTGGAAGTGAAAACAAAGTGAGGTAAAAAGAAAAGGAATAACCAAACAAGTGAAAGGGAGCCGACCGTTTCATTTATCTGTTTGTGCAAGTTCTGCAAAGATATTTAAATTGGATGTACTTTTTCCAATTATTTGATAACAATCCCTTGTCAGAAAGTCTTTCGACAATTCTTAAAAAATCCTTTAGGAATCAAATGGGAATTTATCTTATTTTGGAACCAATCCTCTCAGATTCGTGGCCCAAAGGAAAGATCTCTGGGCCAAATTCTCCTCTGCTCTAAATTCGTTTTTTTTTTTGGCACTCCGAGGGTTCAAGAGTAATTTTGAGATAACTTCCCATATTAATAAAAGACATGATGACATAAGACCTAAGAAGCAATTATTTACTCATTAAATGGGTTAGCAGGTTGGCCTGCAGCTGCGAGGGCTAATTAATAAAGGTAGGTGGCTCAATCCCCTAACGGGAGGCTGTATTCCCCGTGTGAGAAGTGACTGAGGGCTTCCACAGGTTCCTTCTTCAGGACACAAGAACACCGATACAAAGTCACACGAAGGCCCTTGACCCCAAAGTCATCCAGTCACAACGTCTGAAGTTTCAACAAAGGACTACATGGAGGAATACAAGAGAGGCGAAGGCTGATGTCAGACTGACAGGTTGGAAAGTAATACTGAGGATGATGAGGACGTGTCTTCCTCTTCAACTCTTTACATGTTGTCACCTGTCCTATGTTTCAATACTCATGCACAGCAAAGAGTGCAGAGTGGTGCTTCAATACGAGTCCGTCACACTGATCACACGACACCCCTCTAACACGCCGTAAATGGTTCGGTCCTCAAAACGTCGGAGCGTTGTGTTTTAGAGAGTCGTACGACTGCGTTCATATTGAAATATGGAAAAAGACCAAAACCAATAACCGATCGATCCGACTAATCCGTGTCTGTGTCTGCAGCCGATTCCTCTGTGCATTACAACCCTTTGAGCAGGAACAGGCCGGGCTGATGGAGCGCTGTGTTTCTCCAAATACCACCACCGCTTTATCGTTCAGACGATCCCACAGTCAGCCGGCCTTTATGCTCACCAGTGCGGCAAACGTCCCCAACAAATGCCCTATTTACTCCCGTTTGATTAACGTTTGTTAGACACTATAAAGCCCAGCTGTTTCGGGAAATTATTTAGCCTACTTAAAAAAAAAAAAAAAAAAATTGGAAGTGTATATTTGTGACCCGTTTTACGACTTCGGGGAGAATGAATGGGGGCTGAAGTCAGGAAGTATTAAGAGACACGTTGTAGTTCTACATCTCTATCGCTCACCTCTACTGTAAACGCACGACCTTCTCTTCTATACAGCCGAATCATCTTCAGTAGAATGACACTTTTATTTCATTTAGCACATCATATCTATTTGTGGCCATATTTTGAGGTGCCCATCAACTCCTATTTGGAGTTCTGCATGCATCTAGAAAGAGGATACAAAAATTAGCAGCAGCATTTTTGCTGGGTATTCTGGATTGCAGTTTTCACAATCGCAGGTTTTAAATGAACACATCTGCATAGATTTCCTGCAACAGAAAGAAGAAGAAGAAAAAGTTCTGGATATAGCTCTGGCCCTACAGTAGCTGAGCTTGAGAGCAAATTACATGTCTGCCAGGAATACAATGTCAGAAATAATTTAATCCCCACCATCAATCACGGTGGCTTGGCAGAAAGAAAAAAAAAAAAAAACCTGGAATGGCCTCCACCATCACAATGTTCCTCAGCAGCATCGGGGAGTTAAAAGAATGAAAATAAAATAAAAAGTTAATCAGTCACTCCATCAAACATCTGAATCCCACCTCAGCACGCCGAGGTTATACTCCTCCCCAGACTCTGGTGTGTGTGTCTTATCAGGACTTCTCAGGCAGCAGGGAATAGAGAGCGGGAACACCGCCGACGCTGGAGAGAGAGCTTCCTCTTCTTGCTCTCTTGTGCGTGAAGAGGAATGTAAATCTCCGGAGTAATACCTGTGGTTTTTTTGTGATACATTTACCGAGACGTTTTCTCCTCTAACGACATCTCGAACCCGTCTAAAACACATTTCCGAGACGTTTGGGGGATCACGTTTTTGGAGCTAGTGTACTGGAAGAATCCTGCAGTTCCCCTGTGTGGGCAGCACTGTATTTTCAGGAGACCGTAGTCCAACATCCATTCTCTCCTTTTCCTTCTTTATTTTATTAAATGCCGTTATGCCGGCTTTACAATTATTCAAACAACCACAGCCAGCTCAGCAGGCCGTCACCTCAGCCACTTGGAGATCTCGGTGTGAGCCGCAATTCAATCTGCAATCATGCGACAGTCACGCGAGCGCGAGACTGCGGCTCTGTCATTAGACACACTGTGTCATAAGTAGAATAGCCAAACAGCACTGGGTAGTTAATGCTTCAGCCCCATCCCCTGGATCAGAGGCACAATTACATTGTGATTGACTTCGCCGGATCACTAAAGGTACTGACGAGCAACCGTTCTGTCACTTCCCTTCGTCTAAACGGCGCCTTCCCCCTCCCAGCAGAGCGACTTAAATGGACCCGCGGTGTGCGGGGGGGGGGGGTGGGGGGGCGCATCTAAATCCTCCGCCGAAGGCGTTTAAATGTATTGGTTGTGACAACGGGAAGCGGAGCAGTGAAGAGTGATTTCGATAAATGGTAAGAGCGTAATAGAATTAAGGAGCCTTGTTCCAGGTGGAACTTCGCAAGGCATCTTTAAATGTAGTTCTTTAAATGAATCCCCAAGTTTACATCAGTGTGTGTGTGTGTGTGTGTGTGTGTGTGTCTGTGTCTGAGGGCCTTCTTTGTTCAACTTTATTTAAATTGATTCCTGAGGAGAGGAATTTTCATATATTGGGCCAACAAGCTACAACTTATTGCATCATTTATCATAAAGCTGCAGCGTACAGAAGAGTACATTCTACCTTAGTGCTGGAGTACAGTGAGCAGGTTTCTTTTATTGTCTCAAGATAGATGTTGCTTACATTAAAACAGGTAAATAAAAGTCAAGGTAGTGTCAAATATGTCTGGTGTGTGTGTGTGTGTGTGTGTGTGTGTCATACGGTCCACTGGAGTATCGCAATGTTGTGTTGAGTTCTCAAACATTTAATTGATTTTAAATGCATAGTTTACTGTGATAAAAGCAAATTGCAGATCCCGATGTTCTGATTGCATAAAAACAATATACTGCCTCGCGTACAGTATTGCAGTATATTGAATGGTAACCCGTGTATCGTGATGCGTATCGTATCAGATTCTTGCCAAAACAAAGTCCCGATGCTACCAAATATTGACACGATGCTAAAAAAAAAAAAAAGATCAGGCAAAAGAAATACTGTTAAAAAAAAGGAAGAGCTCCAAGGTTTTGCAGCTGGGGAAACATTGGCATAGCGCATAAAAGCTTTAAACTATTTTAATGCCACCATTATCTTACAGCGGAGCACACCGCGCCTCGCCGCACACGCCCGGAAACACGCTCTTCATTCATTTAACTTTCGTTAGAGAGGAGGAGGACGTACAGCAGGTCGTAAATTTCTCCCAAGAATTCATCCGCCCACGCACAGCGTCGTATCATTACGCTGTAAAGCACACTCTGGTAAACTTGCGTATTTCTCCCCCCCCCCCACTCCCCAGATGACATCTCGCTGGGCAGCGTCTCCAGCGTTAGTCAGAAGTCTGACTGTTAGTTAGAAGCGCATGCATGGATTTATCTTTAATCCGGCATGTCTTGACAGTCTGTTCAGCACGCTTCAAACTAAATGAAAAAGCAAACACTGGATGGCCTCAAATCCTGGTTTGCAGGAGAATCAAACGTTCCGTCACGAACGGTGCAGCTGCATCTAAGCTCCTGAAGCCTCCGTAGACGGCTGACTGACTATGCAGATTTGCTAACATGATCTCGAGAGTTGACGTGATTGGATGTTTCAAAAAAAAACAACACATTGTACGGTTCGTACAATGGATGGGCTCAAAATGAGGAATTGTTACTGAATGACATGATGTGCGCAGTATGCAAAAGAGTGATTTTACATACAGCGACATGCAATGGAGGCGCTTGTGTGACTTATCTCAGAGCTGCCTGACAACATGAGCATAATGAAAAGAAAGCTCCTGTACGAGTGTGTGTGTGTGTGTGTGTGTGTGTGTGTGTGTGTGTGTGTGTGTGTATGTATGTATGTATGTCTGAACAATGCACACCATCAGTATCCAAAAGAAAGCAAGAACAACAGCAGCCATCGTCCCACTTAAAAACACGCCCATCCAGGTGAAACACAGAGTCCTGTAATCATGAAGCCTCTCAATGTTTGGTTTATTGTAACTTGTATATTATATATATATTGAACCAACATGTATGAATATATCACACAGCCATACCTTGAAACAAAAAAAGGGAAAGTTTGGAACACGAGGGAAAGATGAATGCGAGCATTATAAAACATGGTAGATGGTAAATCACCATATTCTCATGTTGTAATGAAAATATTAATATAAGCACTAAAACCATTTATTGTTTTACCAACATATTACTGGTAGTTTTGTCTTGTTGCAATATTTTAATGAGTTTTCTCCATTATTGCCCTTTGCCCCCCCCCCCCCCCCCCCCCCACTATTACCATGTTGTCGCTGAGCTGTAATGTAAAGAGCTACAAAATGAACGTCGACACACTTATATAATAAACAAAAATTCTCATTGACAAAAAACGACAAAGCTTATAAGTGACAAGTCACCCAAACAAAGCCCAGTTGGCCAATAACAAACGTGTGAGAGAAGGCGTGTCCAATATATATTAGCAATTAGCTCGGTTTACGGTAATTGGGATTCCTTGGCTGTGCTTTAAAAAAAAGGGAAATATATATATCGGACAATTCCTCCAGTATTTTTTTGTGACTTCATGAAAAGTACTTCTCAGTTGGGAGTACTTTATAAAGTGATGTTGTTTGATAGATCTGGGTTATGTTTTCTCTGAGGACAGATCTGTTCTGAGGAATACTTCGTCCAGTGCCAGCCGTCAACTGAGGTTTCTTTTTCTTCTTCTTGTGGCTGACAGCTGCTATCGCAGCTTACCTAGTTGGCATTTTACCCCGTTTATCGCCTTTGAAAAGTCGACTGATCCTTCAGCGGACCTGTCACTGGTGCCATCTGAACTTTTCCCTTTGCAACTTTCTTACAAAGACGGGTCTCTGGACAAACCGATAAACCATCTGTTTTGGAAAACCATGGGAAAAAAAAAAAAAAAAAAAAAACTCACAAAAACAGATAATTGACTTTGCTGGCATTCAAGATAAAAGTAGAAAAACTCTCGGGATGGCAGTAGATGTTTTCTGTGTTCATAGGATTAATTGGAAAAAATGCTGATTTGCTAAATTGTGTAAAACACTTGATGGATACTTGGATGGAATTCCCTCAACTCAACGCATTAGTTAACCGTTCGTTCTCAGCATCTACAGCATCAACAGACCCACGAAGGAGAGAAAGTTTAATATCAAGATGAACAACTCAATTTAGCAGATTCTTAAGCTGACATTGGGGGCCCAACTTGTTAACAATGAAACAGAAAGTCTGAGAAATCTCAGCCATAAGATTACTTTATTTCTAAAGAACAATTTATACATAAACACCATTTATTATTGACAAACCAACCTATCTACGGTATCTCCCAAAGGCCCAATTTCAAGAACTAAGATAACCCTTTTGTTTCTTCTCTTGGCTGTAAGACGCATAAAGTTCTAAATATGAAGTCAATGAGACAACCCAGGAGAAACGGCATCGCTATTGGATTCATTAGGAACAATATCCCTGCATGGCACCTACAGGCAGCTAGAAATACTTAAAGGTTGGGTTTGGTTAGCTGATCATGCTAGAGAGAGATCAGCCACCTCCAACTTCTACCTCCCAAATACGTCTTATCTTTAAAAATGTCCTGTTTTGTTCGTATAAAAACTACAGTCGGTCAGCAGCCGTCCATCAGGGAAGAGGACATTGTCCACCAGGTGTCTCACACACGGCGGTGCTGTGGTTTGGATATCCACACGTCTCTTTCACCTGCGTTGACATTGCGTTGTACCCTCTGAGACTGTTACGAAAGGACATTACCAAACAAGCTGAAAGGACATCGGTGACTGATGAAGTTATTATTAAAAAGCTATTCTTTTAGCAGCTGTTCTTTAATTTCGATCAATAACGCTGGTGAAAGTAATAATACTCTCTCTCTCTCATCCATTCTCTCTCCGTCAGCCACCCCTGTCAAAACCACACTAGGACTTCCCATTGTTTAAGGAAAAACCAATGAATAAAATATAAGTGAAAATTGTATTTTTCGTATGAATAATGTAAAAGAGGGCACGCTGTTGGCGTCCACGTCTCAAGGTTAGACTATATTGTTAGTTCCCTCCGCCCGGCCCACGCTTTGTTCTTGTTTGGCAAGAAATGAGAGGATCCAATTCTATCAAGTTCCCTGTTCTGAGGGACACTTTGCCTCCTCCGTTGGGATATGTTATTCCGAGAAGTTAAAAAGGAAAACTCCAGACCCAGCAGGAGGTACGCAGTGTCAAGGCGGTGCCATATGGTGCGACTTGGAGAGCGCGCCAAAACTTTTCACCACGACCCGTCTCCCTTCCACTCTGTCACGATCGTCTGCTTCTTCTTACCAGGAGGCAAATTGAAGGAGATGAAGAAAAAAGGACCGACGGAACATTGATTTATGTGCTCAAAATGATTAAAAGATGAGACTTAACCGACGACTGTGTGCTGAAACTGTTCAATGTGTGACTTGTAATCAAAGTCCAAACCATTAAAATCTAAAAGCTTTGCATTCATCGTTGGTTTGCTCGTTGATAGGCCAATAAGATCTGCATCGGGCGGCAAGGTGAACCGTGTTAAGACGGTCGTGCAAATTTTATTTTTACGAACAGAACCCAGCAGGGAAAACAAGGAGCGGAGCTCAGGTTTCCACAGGACTCACTGTAAGCCACACTTACAAAAAAAACAACCAGAACATCTGTGAGCCCGGTAGACTTTTCTGGGCTTCTGTATCGATCGTCTGCTCCCTTATTTATAGCATACAGAAAAATAAAGTAATCAATCATGATACATTTGGGCTACGGTACATTCCATTTCAAAAAAAGGGGTTATCTTCTGTTTTTCTGCAGTCCTTTATAGAAAAATAAAACCCTTTCAGAACTCACATTTCTTATTTTGATACTCTGGATCTGTCTGAGGCGAATCCAAAAACTTTCACTAAGTCACGCTGAAGTTACTTTTTGGACTTTCACAGTTGTTCTTGTCATAGATATATGTCGCATCATATGTGCCTTCATCTATGTTTTAATCATTATCATCATCATTATCCCGATTAACCAATGGTACGCTCTCTCGTTCATCCGCCTGGTTATCAAGTTGAATTTTTAACTTCACGAGTTGATGAGGACCGCTGCCTGAATGTCCAATTAGTTTTGGTCTCTTGTTCTCATTTTGGAAAAAGAGGTGCAGGCTCAGACTAGACTTTTAATCTTCTGAGAGACCATCCTTTGTGGAGAACATCCTTTGGAACAACCAGCCTCTGAATTGAGACGCAGCTACGGTATTTGGGCTTTTAGCTTTCATCAGTTTTCGGCAACGCAAGATCAGTCGGACGCATCAAGCAACTGCCTGATTATTCTGGCCGTACAGTAATGCTCTACTCTTTAAGAAAACTTCACATAACCATAGCGGCAAAGAGACACTCTTTTGTAGCTCAGTGATCGTGCAGACTTCATCTTTAAATAAACATGCAGCAAGATACATATAATGTCTTCATACAAGGGAAATATGCCGCAACTAAATGTAGACGCATGCTGCTATTAGAGGCAATCAAGGCGCTCTCACCAAGTACATTAAAGCAATGCCTTGAGTAAACATATGTTCTAATGCGTAGAGCTAAATATAAATTGTGTGGGGGGGGGGAAATGTAAATTTGAGTTATAGTGTGACAGTAGCCATATTTTCATTTCATTTCCATATTAATGCAAGCCCTCAAACAAACAAATCATATCAACTATATGAGGCATGACTATGCCCTGGACCAAATTAGCACATAAATTAAAAGAAACATGAAGTAGGTGAAAAAATATATTAAAAAAAAGAATGTTAATATTTCACTAGAGTAATCAATAGTGAGCAAATAAAATAGCCCGGCTGCTCGATCAATACCGTTGATGCACCTGTACAGCAGCTGCAGCAGCTCGACAGAGAAGCAGGTCATCTCCTACAGGCACATCTGCAGGACAGCCGGAAAGACAAACTCGTGTCTCTCTGACCAATGGGAGAGACAGTCAGCGACGAGGGCAGCTTAGTCAGCTCGCTGACATTTGCCAAAAGCACAAAAAAAAAAAAAACAGAGCGTCCTGAGCCAAGGCCTCTGCTGAAAGCACAGGCAGGAAACGCGTAGCTGCAAACGCTTACCTTTGGTTTCCCGGGCATCTCCGCGGTGAATGAATTCCCTTGAGAGAAGCCACCGCCATTCCCAAGCTGCCAACGGCACGGTCAGGTGGTATTCAGCATGAAGCGGTCCGGAGCGCTCTGGTGTGAACGAGGGCAAACGGTGAACTCTGCCAGGTTGCAAAAAAAAAAGAAAAAAGGCCAATCCTGCAGACCTGTGTGAATTACTGGATGTTAGTTCAAAAGAGGAGCTGCCCAGGCAACCCACTCAGTTTAGGTGCAACGCTCATTAAAATTCTTCACTGGAAGGATTTTAATATGAAAATACAAAGTCACCGGAGGGGAGAGAGTGAACTTCTCAGTAATCCAACAGCAGAGAAGAAGTGGATGTCAGTCACTTGAAGCAAAACTTACCCTAATAAGGTGATTTCCATTCAGGTCCTTTCTGACAGCAGACCTTTTGACTTGGAAGTTTTAGTTAATGGCGGCTAAGTTCCTTTAAAGCCACAGGAAGGAGCCAGCGTGCAGCAGCAGCAGCAGCAGCAGCAGCAGCAGGGACCTGCGTGATATTACTTATTAAACATGTGCTATTCTTTCTGCTGTGACGCGTGTCAAAAATGGCTGCCGTTTTAAAATCCAACATGACCTCCCCCGATCGCCTTGCTCAGTGGCGATGCTGCAGAACAGCCTTTACGCAAAACATGCTGGCATTTAGCGTGACGGTGGACGTCAGCCTGCCTGAAATGTTTGATTTCCAACACGTGTTCTGTCTAATCGGCCTAGCTTTCATATTGCATAACATTGCCAGCCACTTGACATTATGTCCCTTAATTGTAAATATCACACAGAATAAGTGAGTATTCTGTATTATTCAAAATGTTTTCCCTAGTATATATGTTGACACTGTTTTTGACAAACTTCCGGTTATGGAAACTGCTGCATTGGTTGAATATTTAATATAAAGGATGTTATGGATGGAGGTGTTCGTACTGCCCCTTTAAGGAAGAAGCCGCCCACTAAAAGCATGTGACACAACAAGGAAGCGGAGACGGCACCTTTTTTTTTGTAGGAAGTTTACATGCGAAAACGCTACATTAAAGCAAAGTGTATCGAACTCTCCCTTTGAAAACACACCGCGTGTAACGAGCTCGCTCTGTGCGACGGTCTGCTGGGATATCACGCACCCTTCACGGAGCCATGCAGAGGACGTGACGTGCCGCGGTTCTCTCTGTGCGCGCGGCTGTTTGTCAGGTTCAACATGTTGGCGTCGCTGCTGCTGATTCTTCCTCTCACGCTGCTGCTGCTGCTGCTGCTTCCAGGTGGACAGTCCTCGCTGCCTCTCGTTATCAACACGTGGCCGTTCAAGAACGCGACGGCTGCAGGTAAAGTGAGGCCGTGCGCTCACGTGACTGTTTCCAAAGTTTCATTCCGTCTAGAGTGTTGCAAAATCTGCAGAGAAACTTGCATAATTACACCCAAACTTATTATTATTACTACTTTAATAGTTTTGAACATCAAAGCATTGCACCTGCATGTCAGTTACAGGAAGTTCTGCAATAAAGGCTTCAATAGCCGACTGTAATGTATGCAATGAATGTACATACTATACTATATACTATACTGCAAATATACTGTTCTGTGTATTCTATACTTTCAATTTCATTATGGTCACCTGATGAGTTAAGTACCTGCAAAATAGCATTAAAAAAGTAAAATCTTATTAGTATTCTGTAAAGATATACTAATATTCTATTATTAGTATATATAGATATATACCTATATATATATATATATATATATATATATATATATATATATATATATATATCTATATCTATATATAAAAAATATATATAGATATATATTTTTTATGTAGGGAAAATTCTCCTAATGCTGGTTATTGAGCCTCGCGGTCTAAAAATAAATAATATGTTCAAGCCGGTTCACATGGATGTAAACGTACCCAAATGAAATGATTTGATTCAGCAGATGAGCCATAAGACGCCGTGACATCTGAGGATTATCATCTTTCCTCCTGTTGATGTGTCCTGATACGATTTGTCATCGAATGTCTCAGCAGTCTTGTTGCAGAGCGGGAGCTGTCGTGTTATGAATTAGTTTAGCAGCAAATGGTCATCGCTGTCATTTAGCTATTAGATGACTCATCATAGCCCAATCATATGATGATGACTCATCATAGCCCAAAAAATGTTTGTTTGATTAGAAGTCTGATTACATATTCACAGCTGAACCCATTAGTCGATGGATAGAACATGAATCAGCGACTATTATAATCCACTGATGAGTTGTTTCAGTCATTTATCAATTAAACATATCAGCTTGTCGCTGTCTTATCTAAAAACCCAAACATTGAAGACACCTCCTTGGGTTTTAGTGAATTGTTCGAGGCGTTTTTCATTATTTTCTGTCATCTTATTGGCCAAGAAGACAGAGAGTGAGATGTGAAAACCCTGACAGGCAGATTTGCCCCTCACACTATTATAAAGTGCTTCTTTTTTTTCCCAGTAAAGTACGTAAGGCCGTCAGCGATGGGGACGGTCGATATGAAACGGGCAGAACCCCGCTTGGCTTCAACTGCCGGGTCGGCGCTTCCTATTTGATTTCCTGCAGGATGATACATGTTCAATTTGAAACTCCCCCCCCCAAAAAAAAAAAAAATCTTGTGACTAATCTGTCACGTGGACTTCCACCAGCTGAACACATCTCAAGCGGCGTCATCAAAAACCTGCAGGTGATTAAAGTTACCTCCAAAAAAAAAAAAAAAAAAAAAATCTCACCATTTGACGGACGGACAGCCGTTAATTCATCAGATGTGCATCGGCGATTCCCCCACCCCCCCTCCCTCGAGGTGGGTGTGAAGATGAAAAATGCTCTATCTGTTCCGTGGGTAGATATTTAGAAGAGGAGCCTGTGAGCCCCCATTGATCCGCCCATGCAGATCTCTGCTCCTTTGGGGGGGCTTACAGAAGCAGCTGAGAATAGCAGGCTAATCTCCTCCTTCCATTCTGCTGCGTTTTCTCCGAGCGTAAAAGGACTGTAATGTTTGATATGTGTTGAATATATCCTGAGACAAGAGGACCTACCGAAGAAGATATATATATATATATATATATATATTTATATATATATACACACAGAATGTATAGATGGATGAATCATGAGCGATAAGAGGAGGGATCGGTGGTGGCGTCCCGCTGAACACAGTGTGATGGTCTGAGAATTTAGTGGCAAGCTGGTGACGGTGCTGCCAGTTGGTATTCTGATCCCCCCCCCACCCATGGGCACTTGGGGGATCAGTGACCAAATGCTTGTCAGCTCACATTCCATTTATTAGGAATCCATCGTCGTGGTCATCTCATGCGTCATCTTTATGTATTTACACGCACAATTCAGTACATTCCTGTTAACATTTGTTTGCAGTAATTCATGTGTTAGCGTCTCATTTAGATTATCTTTATGTACATATTTAATGAGCATTGTTGGAGGGAGGCTGGAACCCAATATTTGACGACTGCTTCTGTAATTTTCGGGGTATTTATGATCCTAAATGAGTCGACGCACCTGAACCTTTTTAAACTCACCTGTGCAGATATGTAAAGAGGACAAATAGATCCGTTGAATTTCAATAATTACCCGACATATTTAGCATCATTTAGTCACAATCTCCCAAGAAAGCACGGCTGAGTTGTTGTTGTTGTTCACTATTTATAGGATGAGAAATCATTACTTATATTTAATGCTCAACTGAAGCAATATGTGGTTTGCTAAACGTGTTTTCTTTTGCATTAGCCGTCAAAATTGCTATAAAACAAGATGTGAATTGTACGGTAAAGTCTCAGAACAGGACGCAAACTTTCTTGAAGAATTCCCAGAATTCACTACTTTACTTCCTGTCCCTGTAGTTTCTCTGTGCACTGACTGTTTCCCCTCGCTCTGTTTCGTGCTGTAGCATGGAGTGCCCTGCAGTCTGGTGGCTCAGCGCTGGATGCGGTGGAGCGGGGCTGCGCCCGCTGCCAAATGGAACAGTGTGATGGCAGCGTGGGCTACGGCGGGAGCCCGGACGAGTCCGGAGAGACCACGCTGGACGCCATGATCATGAACGGGTAAAGCCGCGGGCACGAACGCCGCTTTTTAGCTGAAAGCAAAAAAAAAAAAATAGGAAATGAGATGGATCAGAATATTTGTGATGCAGTTATTTCAGAAGATGGGTAACGTGTAAAAATGTGCGTTTTGGGCTTTTGGAACAGCTGTTTGGTTTCTATCCAGCTCAGTCTCATCTTTTTCAAATCTTCTGTTTTCCGCTGGAATCTCTCATCAGTGCTGCTGTTCTGAATTTCATAAAACTAAAGAAAAACAAACATGGAATAGATCGAACATAAATTACCTATATTTAATTAAAAAACAAAAAAAGGCCACTGAAATGATGCGGCAGCAGCCGTCAGCGTATCGTGTTACTGTCACAAGTTGCGCCGGCGCCATCTATCTGTTTTTAACATTTACAGCTGCGACTGCTTGACCTTTTCCAGCCAGCCTCTCTCTCCTTAATAAAGCGCTAATTAAGATCCTCATTAGGATGTGAAAGCTTGCCAGTTATTACATTCTTACGAACACTTTCACGTTCAGGAGTTATCACGGGAGGCAAATGCCAGCTCTGCGACGCCAGACAAAAGGAAAGCAGTTTATTATCATATGGAATATTGGAAAAAAAACACTTTTTCTTTTGGTGACATAGTCATGAATACATTGTGGGGAGAGGATAGTCTGCCCACACACACACACACACACACACACACACACACCATCCAACATATAGCTGCATAAGAACCACCGGCAGACAGCGAAACACCCGTACAGTCAAACCGCTGCAATGCATTCACGGTGCAGCGTCCATTGTTTGATCTCGTTGTCTGGGAGACACTCGACTCTTTATCGCAACAAGGAGACTTTAGTTCTGTTCTGGTGAGTAAATACTAGAAGCACCTATATGATGCAATTCATTTCATCAGCACAACAAGCTGCAGCCTCAGAGGTTGAACAGATGTAGTATTTATCACCAGGCGTTTCCAGTGAATTGCATCATCGCACTATATAAAAGAGGGTTTCTATTTTTCCTGTATAATTATCCGATTCATACGCATCAGATATAACGGGTAACGGGACGTTAGTTAGCTAGTCTCAACCGCGACATGTAAGAGTTAAAGACAACAAAGTTCTGTTTACGTTCAGTGTCACCAGAATATGTACCCTCGAGGTCCAACAGGTGAGGAATGCGTTCCCGTCCTCAATCAAACATTTGGCAAAAGCAGATTTTTTTTTTTTCTTCAGTTTGAGAGCTGCATCAGAGCCACAGGTCGGTGGGACAGCGTGACATCACCGGTGACATCACCGGTGACATCACTGGTGACGTCACCAGTGATGTCACTGGTGATGTCACCAGTGATGTCACTGGCAGGAATGCGGAGGTCGTCGCGTCGCTCGTTTCATCGTCGCACGATGACGAACAAAACGAGGACCCACTCTCTCTCAAAAAAAACCACCCAGTAATGGTGCTTATTTCCTGGGTGCTCTTTGTGACCAGGGACACGATGGAGGTGGGTGCAGTCGCAGACCTGAGAAGAATCAAGAACGCCATCGGAGTAGCGAGAGCTGTGATGGAGCGCACTGACCACACGCTGCTGGTGGGAGAGTCGGGTACGTGGCGATCGATACCCACAAAAGTGGAAGGAAAGAAAACTAAATGCGGTTCGTGTTTGAAGGGATAATCTTGACATTTAGAAATCCAGTCACGTATGTAAACATGCATGTGGATAAAATATACTGACCAACAGAGATCTAACACGCGTGTTTAAAGGAGACGCCTTGATTCTTTTGGATTTGCATTCGTTTTTTTTTTTTTTGAAGCGCTTCAATAAGCTTTGCTCCAAAGAACATCAGCAGGTAGCGATGAATGCGTGGCCTTCAGTTTCTTTTTTCCATCTCTGCACGTCATTTAAAGGACACTGAAGGCCAATTTATTCCACTGTGACGAGTGACTTGTCAACCAAATAACACAACTCATTTTTCAAGATATCCTAAAAAAAAAAAACAGGGAGATTCAGTTCATTAAATCAAATGTGCATCCTAACGTAATCCTTATAGGAGCGGTGAGGTCCATGCTCCAAACAGCGGCGATGTAGGACTTGCCTAAAGCGAGAGGAGATGACCTCCAGCCCCCCTCCTGTCAGAGGTCAGAGGTCAGCGTGGACCAGAGAGAGTAACTTGACCTGAAAGCAGTGCTTCTCTTCTCTTTACAGCGTCTGTGTTTGCTGAAAACATGGGCTTCATCGCAGAAGACCTGACTACCAACAAATCTGTGAATATTTTCTCCCAGTGGCTGAAGGGCAACTGCCAACCTAATTATCGAAAGGTGTGTGTGCGCGCGCTCGTGTGTGTGTGTGTGTGTGTGTGTATTAGAGTGTGTGTTTTTCTCACTTTGCATCGGCTACAGGCGTGCTGCTTCTAAAAGATTGATAATAAGCAGAGAAACTGACAGGCATACTAAAGAAGTTCATAAAAAGTGGTGGTGGAGGTGATGCCCTGCAGCGCCGGCTCGCTTCTATCTTTTAAAACGAACCCGTTCACTTCCTCAACAATGCCCCATAAAAATCTCCAGGATCGGATTTTCTTTGTTGTTTTCTTTTCGGCCATTATTGCTCCAGAGAGTTGATCAAATTATCACCCGTTTTTTTTTTTTTTTCCTACTTGGGACTGTCCAGTTCAAGCACCTCCCCTGAAGGCCGCCGAGCCGCTTTCACCACTAAACACAGGAGTTAAATGCGTTGTTGAAGGTCATCGCTCCACCGCTGCTGCCAACACATCCGTTTTATTGTGGCGAGCGCAGATCAAGTTAGCCGAAAATGTGCTGAGGATTTGGTTTAAGAGGTGCAACAAAAACAAATACTACAAGACACAAGGTACTAAGTATTGGTCTCCGTAGTAGTATGCATTCAATAGTGTACAATCCACCTGTCGCTCTCTTCGTTTTGGGCCCAGCTTCAGATCGCTGCTGAGGTCACAGGAGCTCCTCACAGGGAATGTTTCTACCTTCACCGTCGAGAAACGGAATATTTCAGACTTTTGCTTTATGAATTATGCACATGCCTTTTCATTAAGCAGACTGGTTGCTCCCGACTCTGGTTTATTAATGGCGTGTATAAAGGTAATGCTGATGCAGATGCACGCCGTATGAAAAGACCTTTGCTTTAACATTTAAGTTTACCTTTTATGGCCCCCGCGTTTTTTGTTCGCTTAAACTCAAAAATGTGACATTTTCGAGCAGACTTCCACTTACATGTAACATCAAAGGGGGCAGAATGAACTTCTTCACGCCTCCCTGCAGGTCAAGCTGGTGCATCACTCACTCGTGAGAGAGCAGAGGAGGCACCTTGAGGCAGAGAGACGGGGGGGGGGGGGGGGGGGACCTTTTCTCACACCGCAGCACCCTCGGGTACGCCGGGTAGTCGGTCTCAATAAAACATGGGGGGGGGGGGGGGGGTTTGACTGCGGAGGATATTTAAAGTGAGACGCTTTGTTCATTTAATGGTTCAGTCACTAGAAATAAGATACTAGAGTCCAAACAGAACGAGACCCCCCCCCCCCCCCGGTTCATTATCAGGTGCCAAACCCGCTCGTTTCGTTACACGACAGCAAATCAAAACGCGAAACGGCTGCAATTTTTTATCACACGCCTTGATTGTGAAATTATGCAAACGCCTTCGATGTTTTCTTTCCTGTCCAAAAAAAAGAACGTTTCTCCAGATCCCTCGGAGTCCTGTGGACCCTACAAGCCCGGAGCAACGGTGAGGCGGAACGAGAGGGCGCGGCGTGCCAACACGCGCTCCCATGACACCATAGGTAGGTTTCTACCCGGTAACAACGGAACGTGAAGCAAAGTTAACGGGGGAACAATTCACTTCTGGTTTCTGTCCAGACAAATCTCTCAAATTTTTAGACAATGTCAAGCTCATTTTCAGGTCCATGCTTTGTATTTTTTGGGGTTACTACTAGTCTTTTTTTTGTGCACCTGTCTCTTTAAGACACCCCTCCCTCCCTCCCTTCCTGAAAAAAAGTTCAGTCTGCTCTGATTATCTTGCGAATAAAAAAAACATGGCGCTCTTTTTGCAGAGGAAGTACTCGAGCCGTGGGCGGTTTTTATTCTAAAGAGCCTGCATGCGGCACAGGAAGGGGAGCCGAATTGTGAGCGGCTCGTTGAGTCACACGGCGTCTGATCCACAGACAGTTTTTTTCCCACAGTTTTGCGTGTTCACAAATGTACGTGCACAAGCAGTGGAAAGGCAATCCTCATATATCCCCTTTTGAAAAAGAAATGTGATGATTAATTATTGTTTCTACAGAAATTGTATTTTTTTGTATTTGTTGAGCCAGACCACTGTAGGGATCAGGGCACCATGGAATCGTTAGGAATTGAATATGCTGTCAAGAACCTGCAGCAGTGTTAGCGCTACCTCACAAAAAAAAAAAGGGGCTCGAAGTGACTTTCTCTTCAGCTAAAAAGGACATCCTGGGGGACGGCTGACGTTTCAACACCGCTTCTTTTTTTGGGTTTCTGCATCAGGGATGGTGGCTCTGGATCGAGACGGTCACATGGCTGCCGGTACCTCGACCAACGGTCTCACTCACAAAGTTCCAGGGTACGTAGATCAGCGTCGTAACCTACAGTGGATCACGTTTTTTTGCATACCGCGTACGAGAGCCGGTGCCGTCTTTTCGTCCGCACCTGTGGCGTCGGGTTTTTAAAACCCTGTTCCCGTCCCGCAGTCGTGTCGGGGACTCTCCCATCGTCGGAGCCGGGGCCTACGCGGACAGCTCGGCCGGCGGCGCCGCCGCTACCGGAGACGGAGACCTCATGATGCGCTTCCTGCCGAGGTGGGTTCGAAACGTACACGAAAAAAATACCTTCCTGTCATGAATACTGATCCATCAGAATCTCTCTCTCAACATCGTTGCATTTTAAATTCCATGAACGCCACACCAAACGGGGTTTATTGCTACTTCTTTTTTAATAACAGGAATGTTTTTGTTTTTAACAGCCAATTTCTGGAGTGAACCTCTCACTGAAAGTCATAACGACATTATTATAAAAGAGTGGAGGTGTGACTACATTGCCCCAAAACTGTCATGTGTACATTGCTCAGAAGAAGTGATATTTTTTTGTTTCCAGGCTGTTGAGAATTTGGCAGCCTCCCGACGGCTTATTTTATTATTTATTTATTTTTAAAGATTTATTTATCTAGGATAGTTTGGGGAGTACACACAGTGTTTTCTTTTAAAGGTGCACTGAGCTTTACATTCATAGTCACACACACACACACACACACACACACACACACACACACACACACACACACACACACACACACACACACACACACACCTACCTGAGGGGCCGCCTATTTCAATCATAGCTTTCTGATTCACTTCCTGGAACGATTGGGGGTTGCGTTTGTGTGTTTCTCGTTCATTCTCCATGGTTTCTCACACACTTTTTTTGTAAGTATGATCACAAGCCTTCCCAGGGACCTCTCTGTCAAAACGTAGCAGCGACACATCTCCAGCAGTAGGCCGCGTTGACATCCGTCACGCTGGGTCCAAAAAAATCCCGAACCTTTCCTTCGACGAGCGTTATGAGATACTTTGAAATCTAAAGAACCTCTCTCCGAACTAATTAGCTTTCTCTCTCGTGTGGAAAATAACCCCACAGATGTACATCTCCTGGCATACGTTTACTACACATTTGCCACTTTATAATCTTAAACTTTGGGGCGATGACACCCACAGTGTGTTGGTCATCAGGATGGCGGTGAGGGTCAACGTCTACATATTAGTGGGACGTCTCTCTCTCTCTCTCTCTCTCTCTCTCTCTCTCTCTCTCTCTCTCTCTCTCTCTCTCTCTCTCTCTCCCTCTCCATGGAGTGAGGCTGGCAGGCAAAAACTGATATTTCATCAGTTTTTCCATGACAGTGATTTGTTTGCATCGGATTTTCATCCCCACACCGTAATTGTAAGCGCATCATCATCCCCATCATCATCATCCCCATCATCATCATCATCATCGCGGTCGGTGGCCCTGACAGCACTTGTTAGCGCTCGCCTCATGTGTGTCCGCCTGTGTCGCCCTGCCAACAGTTACTTGGCCGTGGAGCTGATGAGGGCCGGGGCAGATCCCTCGGCAGCCTGCGAGACGGCCATTTCCAGAATCAAGAGGCATTACTCGGAGTTCTTCGGAGCCATCGTCTGTGCCAACGCGACGGGCCATTATGGTGAGTGTGAAGGTTCGCAAATACGGACTGTTCAGCCGCCGTCATAAAGGTGTTAAAGACGCTCGCATCTACGAAGACGTAGACGAGCAGATGCACATGCATAAACACACGGATGAGGTGAGTCTCGTTATGTAGTTGCATTCGACTTTTAATTTGTATAAATAATTAGTAAAATCTGTTGTAAACGGATAAATGAAAAAAGGAGATAAAACCTTTTTTCTGTTTTTTTTTTTTTTTTTTTTTATCTCTTAAGGTGCCGCCTGTAACAAAGCCTCTGGTCTGTCCCAGTTTCACTACATGGTGTCAAACTCAGAGTCCGGCTCGCCGGTGCTGAAGTCTGTGGACTGCTTTTAAAACGCTGTAGGACATGTGTGTGCATCTCTTCTACGAACCTAAATGAATCAACGCTCTCCATGCCGTGTTTATAGGCTCGCTTTAATTGGAAAAATAAAATGCAATTGTTTCTGCTTTCACTTGTTTTCACTCATCATTCTCACGATAACGTTGAAACACAAACTAAGACATGATACAAATACAACTAAAGGCCATACAGTAGATAGATATCACACACATTAACAGTTCAGTACAAATCTGTGTATTTCACCACGTTAATTATGCGTGAAAGAGTCTCTTTATGTATCTATATCCGTGTATTTAAATGAACATATACACAGAGTCTCACGCAGAAGTCAAACACATTAACGACCAGCGAGCGTTGGAACCCCCGGTCCATTCTCTGCCCACTGGAAGAAGTCACACTGTTTACCCTTTTGAAAGCTGCAGATGTAGAAACTCCGGCCGTTGTTGGGTCCCAGTTTCACGACGGTCCTCATTAAACAGAGTTTCCCATGGTGACAAAAGGGGAAGTGCAAGTCGGCCCACTGCAACAGAGGAAATAAGTTTTTATTAACTATGTTGTTATCTTTTATTTCAGGCATTTAAATTTGATGCCGACGCGTCGCTGCGGCTGAGCTGAAACTGATTTTTTTTTTTTTTTTTTTTTCCGGAGCTACACAACGCTTTTCCCCCCACATTCACCTCGAAGAAGTCACACTTGGCGTCTCTGGGAAGCGAGCAGGCGTAGAACCGTCGTCCCTTATTCCGCCCGTCCTTGTGGACCGTTCTGAGGACGGCCGGACGGCGGTGGGACGCGCAGCGAGGGACGCTGGGACCGGAAGACGCTTCCGTTTTACTCATCCTGACGGGGGGGGAGCGAAGGAAAACGAGTCTTATTAGTTTGGAGATGAAACACGGGCGTACCTGTCGCACCGCACCTTATTAGGGAGCAAACAACCTCTCTTCAACAGCATAATAATGGCACTCGCATTGCGTCCTACTATGGCTATCCATCAATCTTAACTTTTCTTTTTTAACAATGTTGCATTACAATTTCACAGTCACATGCTTTTTTTTTTTTTTTTTTTATATATCTCACTTATCTCCCTGAGGTTGCAAAAAAAACCCCCCAACTTCTTCTTATTATAAACTTATTCATGAAAAGGCGAAGCGAGAGATTCACTCACCCTGAGTCGGGGGCTCCACTCTGAGCATTGTTACCGGGAAAGGGGCCGTGATCAATTCTCATTTTCTTGGATGGGTGACTGTAGGAGGCCAGCGATTCCCCATCGGAGAGCTCGGCACTTTGCCTCTGCCAGCCACCAGAGGCATAATTGGGGCTTGTTGTCCCTTGGCAGACGCTGTATTTATATAAACCTCGCTCTGCCGCCAAGGAATTCAAATGACTGCCGGCTGGGGAGAGCGGGGAGTTTACAGGCTTTGGCTTCTCGCTCGAGTCGGAGAAAACCAGGGTGGAAGTCCCGAACGCAGACCTCCAGTTGACTTTGAGCTCCTCCCGTGGCTTCTTGAAGGCGGTGCAGGGGTATTTAATCAAATCAGCGGTGAAGGGTGATGCCTCAGTGTTAATGTCATCTTTGTGGACTGTGGAGACGGGAGCCAGAGTGAGAAACTCATTTCATGTTCGGCAGCTGCAGCTTATTTTCCGACGCGCTGGCTGCTTCCCATAAAATGCAGGTTGTTGTCTGGCTTTAAGCGGTTATCTCGCTATAAAAATTTACCAGTAAGCAGCAGACTGCCGCGCCGTGTCGTCAAATAAAATGTCACACACAAGCTGCTGTGCTTGAAGAGGCGCTCGTGCAGAAGTCCCGTGAAACGATGGAACATTATAACAAAAAGAAATGAGTAGGCGGGGCTTTCAGTAAACGGTGAAGTACGACGCTCGACGTCAGAGTCGTCGTCGAGCGTTGCTCTTCCCCTCGCTCGACAGCCGTCAATGTGCCCTCGGGCAAGGCACCCTAACCCCCCTGCTGTTTTAGTGAAGCAGCTCAGTGGTCAATGGTAGAAACATGGAACACGACTACAAATGAAAATCTAAATATTGAGGTCAACTCTCATGTGTATCTATATTTGAGTCGTATTTAAATGTTGAACAGTCGACGTCACCATTCAGACTCAGATGGTTATTAAGTACAGTCCCTGGAAAAAAAGATTCAAAATCTTAAAGCTGCTGTTCTCAGCCACCGGTGGGCCTCAGAGAGCCATCTAGTGGGGTGCTGAGGTACTGCTGCATGTTCAGATTAAATAAAAAAAAACAACATTTTTATGGTAATCACAAAGCTACTTATTTTTTATATATCTAAAATATGCTTAATAATTCACATAAATGAAGAAAAAAAAACGGTATAATTCCGATGAACACTCCGGTAGAGATGCTACTAGCTAGCTAACCTCTGCTAGCCTCTGATGAGCGACACAAAAAGGACACTTTTGAACACCAGGGATGAGGTTTTGATGTCTTATTTGTTCTGGCTTTTTTTTTTTTTTTTACGTTTAATCAACAGCTAAAGACCTTTTAATGGCAAAGTAATCTAAATGAGTTGTAAATGCAGCCAAGTGTCTGTCCAAAGTGTGATTTCATCAGAACCGAACTGCCGGAGTCGAGGCTAAAAAACGTAGGTCGACTTGGAAAAGCTCAGCTCAGCACATCAAAGAATCAATTGTGATTCTCTTACAGCTGCACAATCAGCCATCATTAAAGACGTTTGGCAGTAGGATCCTAAAAATAAATACATAAACAAATAAGCAAAGTGAACCGTTCAGCTGTGCAGCAGAGAGACGTTTCTTTCAAACGCTGGTTCACTGCTGCCGAAATCTCAACATAGTCGGGAGAGAAATGGCCGACTGACAGACACGCTCATTGCCCCGCAATATACTGTGTGTGTACACACACACACACACACACACACACACACACACACACACACACACACACACACACACACACACACACACACACACACACACACACACACACACACAGAAGTACAAACAGTATCATTCATGGGTCATTCAGCTAAACAGTGAAACTACAGCTACTATCATTTTTATCTCTCGCTAACAAGGACCTTCTGTCACCCCATTAAACTCAGCGACTGTACAAACGGGACATTTCACTCACCCTCCGGTCTTGGAGCGAGGCAGGCGTCGCAGGCTTTCGCTGCCGGCCGGTTGATGAGCGTGCAGAGCCGACAGGCCCAGTCCTCTTCCTCCCTCTTGGCCACGTGGTCGTCGGTTCTCTCGCCGTGGGACCAGCTGATCAGACTGTTCCTGACCGGGAGCTTACTGGAGACCGCAGCACAAAATACCGTACACAAAAAAAACTTGTATTACAACGGGGTGACCGTGGATAAGTGGAGTGGCCAGTGGCCGCCTTTCAATCAGAGGGTCGGCGGTTCGATCCCCGGCTTCCTGCTCCGTCTAGTCTCACGTCAACGTGTCCTTGAGCAAGACACTGAACCCCAAAATGTCTCCTGTAGCTGCGTCTACGGTGTGTAGATAGATACTGAGTTGTAGGTCGCTTTGGATAAAAGCATCTGCTAAATGACTGTAATTAGGCCTAATAATAATAATAATAATAATAATTAGGTGTACTTAATAAACTGGCTACTGAGTTTATTTCCATTTTTAGAAAATGAGTCTTCCACACTAGGAACATAAATGACTATTTCATTGCATTAATTTACAGTTTTCCTAAATTATTTCTGCATAAACATACAATCCTGTATTATTTATACTACAGGCATTATTATTAGGAAGTGCAATAAGAGCGGTACAAATATAAACAACATATACTGTTATTGTAAGCCGATTACAGACGATCCAGGCAAAGAGAAGAGGCAACTTTAACTTGACAAACATTTGCAGATCAAGCAGAGGATGAAGATATGCGACAAGGCAACCGGGTTTCCACGTAATTGCTCCGAGCACACATGTTAGCGCTCTGACACCAAGCTCCGCTGTGTTTGACAAGAAGGCAAATCTGCAACGCCAACAGTCACGGAGGAGGAAAGTAGCGGCGGCTTTCGGGGGAAACTTTCCTCACAGATTGCTTTATCGGCTGCGTAATGCGTTGTAAGGGCTTTAGGCTCTAACCCCCTCGCAAAGCTTTGCTCAAATACAACCCAGGAGGTGTTGAGCCTGTGCCCTGTCTGGCAAACACAGCCATATATGCGCATTAATTCCCCCCCCCCACATAACACTTCCCACTCCCTGCCAAGCCCATCTGCCTGCAAAGATGGCCTCGCTAAATTTGTGCGTATTATCTATAAAAGGCTTTAGAACTTTCTGCAAAGACTAGGTTTGGAAAAAAATGAATTGGTATTGAATCAAGAATTATTAAAGTGTAAAAAAAAAAAAAAGGTTTTATCCTACATTTGGGACATTTTATTTGAAAGATCAAGCATCATCTAGTGCTGGAAACATTATCGGTATCGAATATATCTTCGAGCGACACCGACACCAAAAGCGATCCTCGCGAGGACGCCGGACACTTTCAGTCAAAAGTGCTTCAGTCAAAAGTGGCAGAACGTCTTGAGGACGCGTACCTGACGTCGACCCCGCTGGGATCCTCCTCCTGACAGCTCCCGCAGAAGTAAGTCATCCTGCCGCCGTCTCCCAGACGACACGCCGTGATGCCGAGAGAGCACTGGCCGCACCGGGGACGCTTGTAGACTTTGTAATGTTTGTAGAGAGGAGAGCCGGATTTGCGACACTGATGGAGAGAGATGAGGAGGAAGACGGACGAGAGTGAATAAAAGAAGAGATATGGATAAAGAGCATTCACCTTCCTTCACTTATCTATTATGCATGGACAGGAATATTTGTTTTATCTTTTCTCTGGGCGGTGGGGCTTTGGCTTTTTTTCCTCTCCTTCTTCTGCAATGCAGGATTTTAAGTTAATCTGCGTTTGCAGGTCAAGTCTAAATACCTGCGAGTAACCGACACACACACACACACGGAGCCACACCGCTACTTTAAATACTATCGACGTAGAAACTTCTAACCTTGTAGAACAGAAGAGTGAAGTCACGCGTCATCTTCACCAAGTGCTGGATCTGCCCGTCTGTCAGCTGTTGGACCTGGAGAATCAAGCGGGCGACAGTGAGCGGCTCGGTTTCGCCGACGGAGACGGAGAGAGAACAAACCTGGTTTGTATAGCTCTTCATTTCAAGGCAGAGATGAAAGGCGCTTCACAGTCAGCAAATCAATAACACAAGCATATAAACAATATAAAAAAAACGAGAAAAACTGGATTTGAAATGATGCAAAAAAATGACATACAACGTATTTCCAAGACTTGAAGGCCAGACAGCAAAGAAGCCAACTATGGCTCACACAGAGCGAAGAACAGAAAGCACACAAACTTACACCACTTGTAGCTTTTTTTTTTTTTTTTTGTTCAGGACAGCTTGAGGCTTTGACGAAGGAGGGGAAGCTCGGAAAGACTGGAGAAGGTCCCAGAAGAAGGGCCAAAAGTCCAGCCTGCTGTATTTTTAAACCCCCCTCATCTAATACTTTCTAAAAAAGGTGAGCGGAGCCAAACCAAAGCCCTGGTGATCGCTGCGGAGTAGCAGTATTCACAAGAAATAAAAACTTCTCTCTTTCCCGGGGTTTTGCTTGATGGGAATATTTCCTGAGAGAACTGTGAGGCGTTTGGATCCTTCACATTTCACGTGATAATGATTTTCAGATCATGAATAATAAATGTTAACGTGCCGTTTTGTACGATCATGTTAAGAGTCAGAGGGGGAAAAAACCCCTCGACAAAGACGACATACAGTCAAGGAAATCAAATCTGTGTCGCAATGCGCTTGTTTGTCTTTCCCCTGCTTCGCCCTCCTCATTGCAATGCATCAGTCAATCACGCAGGAGCTTAAAGGTTGTGCGTTTCTGTGAGAGTTGTCTCGCAATTTGTATTCTCTCTGTTCCTCCGCTAGAACACCATCCATCATCTTCGCCGTACCTTCACGGCCGGGTGGAGGCCCGAGTCAAACAGGGCTTCGTTTTTAATGATGTTGCCGACTCCCGGCGCGACGGCCTGGTCGAGGAGAACGTCGCAGAGCATCCTGCCGCTCTGGCTCCTCACCGCCTCCACGGAGCGGGAGAAGCTGAACTTGGAGGAGCACA
The DNA here is from genome assembly GCF_023349555.1 of Cebidichthys violaceus. Classification (NCBI taxonomy): domain Eukaryota; kingdom Metazoa; phylum Chordata; class Actinopteri; order Perciformes; family Stichaeidae; genus Cebidichthys; species Cebidichthys violaceus. Next base: position 22,938,777 of record NW_027176372.1, read on the forward strand.
CGTCCAGACCCTCCAAGGCCCTCACCTTTTGCTCGCAGTCCTCCGTCAACCTGCGAGCAAAAAAAAAAAAAAACGCACTTTCACAAACACCGGAGGAAACTGGCCGCGAGGTTCTGGAGGTTAAACATTTCAAAAAATGGCTTCATGTGTTCCGTTACAGTTTGTTATGAGGTAAGTTAAGCTTTCAGACGGCAGAAATAAATGCGCGTCTGGCTGCCGAACGGCACACCGGGGACCTTTACAGTCAGTGAACGGGACAAATGTCCACGCCGCGTTTTTCATGCAACGGCACAGCCGGCGTCTTCAGACACAGCCTAATGTAGGACATGCCCGCTTGAGTGAGACTCGCGCTCCAAGGTGAACCTCCGTCACCTCAATCTATCCGGGCTACGCCGGCGTCCCCCATTGTTACCTTGTTTCCACCGCGCTGTCAAAGAAGCACACCGTGTCGTTAGTCAGGTGTATTTGCAGCACCGGCGCGGAGCCGGTCCCATCCGTCCTCTCGGCAGGGTTTATACGCATTGATCCATTCATCCCAAAATGGACTCTGAAAAAAAAAAAGAAAAAAGGATGGGAGCATAAAGGAAAGAAGAGGACAAATTGCACTTACAGATAACACGTCTCCGTTTGTGTAGAAGACTTGTCGGAGAGGAGGCCCGGTGGTGGGAGACACTGGAAACCCCAATATGCTGAAGGGTCCTCACGCAGAGCAAGGACACTTCATCCTGCTTGCTCCCTTCCTCGAAAGAGGACCGATCAGTGTAGTGCGACGCTATAAGCCGGTACAATTTGGGTTGGGTCGACATGTACAAGTATATACTGTGAGAACTGCATCAGCTGTTAACGATCACACAATGTTGTTTTTACAGTTGAACGATCCCTTTAATGTCTCTTAGCTGCATAAATCAATGATAGAAGTGTCTGGATTTATTGAGGATTTGAGTCAATGGATTAACCAAAAACTGATGAATGTTTTTTTTTTCTCAACTGACTTGACGTCCTCTGCTGCTGGCGGTCCATCGGGTCACTTAAAGTGACAGCGTAACAGGATTTGGATTAACCACCAAAACCCCGGGTAGCATTGACTGAGCTAGAAGTGAGGCTACTCACAGATATATATATGTGTGTGTATATATATATATATATACACACACACCTGCTGTGCAGAGGATTGTGGGTCAGGGTCGCCAGAGAAGCATGCTTGCTTGCTTACTGCAGAAGGCGACCAGATGCAGCAGAGCATCCTGGTACTTTAATCATACTGGATGTGTGGTTGGTATTGGGACGTACTTAATCTATTCCTGGCACACTGGACGGTATGGTAATACGGGTATTGGACCGCGCGGTAAACAGGCTCGTTCGAGATGAGCCAGGCCAGCGCCGATTTTGATCCCCGGCCATCGCCGCACAATGAACGCCGGTTTAGATTTGTGTCCAGACTCGGTCCGACGCCACACACACACACACACACACACACACACACACACACACACATGGGCGAAAAATAACCTGGAGCCATCGAGGCCACTGCAGTTTAGAGAGACGAGGCCCCAGTTTCCTCTCATCCGACAGCGAGACACCAAGGCATCATGGGAAAACGCCTGGCTGTCGCCTGATCAAAGATGCCGATTGGCTCCTAATTTTGACAACAAATCCCAACCATTTGTCTTCAATCCTAATTGTTTGTGCAATTTAACGTATGACGGTCGGCCATTAGTCTTATGTCGCTCAATGGCGGCCTAATCTGTTAACAAATTGTGTGTTTTGATAATAAATGTTGTTTATATAACACTTATCAAACAATGTGTCGATTACAAAAGTAAAGCACGAGTGTGTTTGTATATATATATATATATATATATATATATAGATATATATCTATATATATATATATATATAGTATATATATATATACACATAAATATAGTACATAAAATATATATAGTATATAAATAAATATATAAAAAATAAATATATAGTACATAAATAAATATATAGTATATAAATATATATATAGTATATAAATAAATATATATAGTATATAAATAAATATATATATACAGTATATAAATATATATATATATACAGTATATAAATATATATAAATAGTATATAAATAAATATATATATATATAGTATATAAATATATACACACACACATAAATACAGTATATAAATATATATATACACACACACACACACACACACACACACACACACACACACACACAGTACTCGATGAAAAAATGCTTTGAAAAATCTAAATAATAATTGTTTATTTTTATCAATATACAAAATGCAAAGTGAGCGAACAAAAGAAAAATGTAAATCAGATCAATATTTGGTGTTACCACCCTTTAAGAAGGTACACTTGCACACAGTGGTCGTCCGAGGAAACTCAGTGCAGCAGATGAAAAACACATGAAGCTTATTTCCCTTCTGTCCAGCAGTGCCGTCAGCTCAGGACCGTCAGGAACCAGTGGGACCCGGGTACGGCCCATCTACTGACCGGAGAAGTGTGGCCAGAAGTGGACTTCATGGAAGAGCTGCAGCCAAAAAGCCAAACCTCCGACACGGACACAAGGCCGAGCGACTCAACGACGCACCGAAACAGAGGAAGTGAGGAGCAGAAACATGGCAGCAGGAGCTCTGGACTAATGAGTCAACATGTGGAACATCTGGCTGTAGAAGAAGGCAGTTCTTCTTCGCCTGCAGGGCTGCAGAGCGCTACAATAGTGAGAGTCTGCAGGCAGCAGTGAAGCGCGGAGGAGGTTCCTTGCAGGTTTGGGGCAGCATGTCTGCAAATGTACCTTTTTAAAAGGGTAGTAACACCAAATATTGATTTGATTTAAATGTTTCTTTTGTTCGCTCACTTTTCATTTTGTAAATTGATCAAAAATAAAGTGTTAACACACTTTGCACAGTTCTCTGGGATGAAGGTCCGGAGTCTGGCGAGGCTTCTTTGTTAGTGGCCACTTACAAAATCAGCAAGGAGTCAAAGAATCATTTCCTGTACTGATTGTAACATTGTTGCAAAGCATAGAGCCCATGTGACAAAAAGCATTTGGAAGACACTTATAATAATAATAATAATATATTATTATAATGCAATCATTTCTATAACTTCAACGACGGGAGGCTGCCTCTCAGAACCGGTTCTCCATGAAGGCCCAGAGACGGTACACTCTCAGTACGTCCTCACTGAGCAAATGATCGTTTGCAGGATTACTCAGTCTATAATCATAACTATAAGCACCCGAACACGGGAGAATTTTATTTTAAATAATGAGCTTTAAAAATAGCATTCTGGTGTAAAATTAAGTGATATTTATTTGTATTTACTTAAAGCAAAAATAATAATTTATTATTCAGTTATTAATCAGTATTTCAGCTCTAAGTGAACAGCTGGCAAGTTAGATTTTACATTTTTCAATCAATATTATTATTACTATCATTATTATTAACCTTTATTTATTTTCTCTCTCTCTCTCTCTCTCTATATATATATATATATATATATATATATATATATATATATATATATATTTTTTTTTTTTTTTTTTTTTTTTAAATTTTATTTACAAACTAATTTAAATAAATCAGATTGTGGTCTATAAACTACAGGTATGGACTACAGGTGGATCTAGCAGGATGTAAATATTGAATATTGTTGTGACTTCCTGATTATTCTCTGCAGCAGCAGCTGATGATGATGATGATGATGATGATGATGATGATATTTTCCACCTCGCAGGCACAATTCATAATAATAATAATAATAATAATAATAATAATAATGCAATTCATCTCGAACCAGCCCAAACTGTTTTTCTGGCAAACTAAGAAGTATGCTACTACGAGTACTATGACGCATACTGTAGTAATTAAAGTGTACTTTACCTCAACGTTCGTGCGCCAAAGTACATGAAGAGCTCCTTGCCCAGAGTTTCCACTCCGGTGAACGAACAACCGACTAAACCGTGGAACGCATTCCCGGTAGAGTTGTGTTTCTGTTCGGAGACAACAAACGCGTTAACGACAGACGAGCTGGAGAATTACCGACTAACTAACTGCGTCATAACGCAACTTACGGTGGACGTTATCAAAGTGCCTCTGGCTTCCTTCCATTTCTGTCCTCTTCGGACCTTAGAGCGGATCTTCTCTCCGTTTAATTTGCACCCCGGACCTTCAACCATCTCCGAGTTCAGCTGTAATCAGACGCGTAGCAGTGAAACTGTCCTGCAGCGGCCGAGTAGGAAGTAAAACTCTCCTGTCGTCGTCTCGATTCCCCGCCACGGGATTCAATTTTTTTTTTGCGCATGCGTTGTGCGGTTTGTATCCGGAAGTAGGCGGTACATGAACGCATCGAACGCACGCCGGTTCATTAATAATAACCTATTACTGTCAATTAACCTGTACTGTGTAATCACAACAACTCAGAAGATTATATTACTGGTCGCTACATTTGCACAGCATGAGCATTAATCAGTACATTACAATACATTAAAAAAACACTTTTTATAGCTTGTTTGTGTACAGATTGATGTATTACTGCCTTTAACTTCAATTACTACTTCAACCACCAGGCATGGGAAGTCAATGTGAAATCGTAAAACAATGGAGATACTTGGCTATATTCATATTTCTCAACTTGCAGCCTTTTTGTAAAGCTTACTCAAAATATTTACATGCAAACCCTTGATACAGTGTAACATATTCATTTTAGGACCAGTCTTACAAATATAAGGATTTAATGGCCTCAATGACCACCGACCAGTTGCCCTCACATCCCATGTGATGAAGGTGCTGGAGAGGCTGGTCTTGGCCCACCTCCGACCGCAGGTGAAATCATCGCTAGACCCTCTGCAATTTGCACACCAGCCTCATGTGGGAGTGGACGACGCCATCATCTACCTGCTGCAACGAGCTCAGTCGCACCTGGATGGAACCGGTGGCTCTGTGAGAATCACTTTTTTTGACTTCTCCAGTGCATTTAACACCATCCAACCAGTGCTACTGAGTGAGAAGCTGCGGAAGGTGGGGGTTAACGCGTCCACCGTCTCCTGGATCACTGACTACCTCACAGGCAGACCAGTTTGTCCGACTGGGCCGTGTGCTGTCTGATACGGTGGTCAGTGATACTGGAGCCCCACAGGGAACTGTTCTGTCTCCCTTCCTGTTCACCTTATACACCACTGACTTCCAGTACAACTCGGGGTCATGCCATCTGCAGAAGTTCTCTGATGACTCTGCAGTGGTCGGGTGTATAAGGGACGGACGGGAGGAGGAGTACAGGGCAGTAGTGGAGGACTTTGTGGAGTGGGCCGGTAGAAATCACCTGCTTCTGAACGTGGCCAAGACCAGAGAGATGGTGGTCGACTTCGGGAGGAGGACGACGGCTCCACGGCCGCTGAGAGTTCTGGGAGAGGACGTGGACATGGTGAAGGAGTACAAGTACCTGGGTGTCTCCATCGACAGCAGACTGAGCTGGAAGGCCAACATCAACGCTGTGTACAAGAAGGGGATGAGTCGACTCTTTTTCTTGACGAAACTTCGATCCTTCAACGTGTGCAGCAAGATGTTGGAGATGTTCTACCAGTCTGTTGTGGCCAGTGCGCTGTACTTCGCCGTAGTCTGCTGGGGGAGCAGCACTGGAGCCGGAGACACCAACAGACTTAACAAACTGGTTAAGAAGGCCGGCTCCATCATCGGCTGTAAACAAGACAATCTGGAACAGGTGGTGGAGAGGAGGACACTGAAGAAACTATCATCCATATTGGATAACCAGGACCACCCTCTCCACCACCTACTGCAGGGACAGAGGAGCACTTTCTCCAACAGACTGATCCAGCTCCGCTGTCATAAGGACAGGTACAGGAGAACGTTCCTGCCTACTGCTATAAGACTGTACAATAAATCACCTCGGGCCAAATCAAATCATTAAACCTCTGCACTACTGTTTATTTAGTTGATTTAATATCATTCTGTTCTATTCACTGTGTATATAGTGTGCATTTTTTATATAACATCTTTACTATATTATAACTGTATATATTGTGACGTGTATTTTTCTTGTATTTTTCTTTTTCTTTTTATATAATATTAAGATTTTTTACCTGTGACCTATTGCTGCTCTGTAACAAAATAATTTCCCCTCGCGGGATCAATAAAGTTAGTATCTATCTATCTATCTATCTATCTATCTATCTATCTATCTATCTATCTATCTATCTATCTATCTATCTATCTATCTAATAGTCTGACACCTTTTGAGACACTTTACAGGAGACAGTACCCTGTTACATCTAGAGGTGGGAGTAATTATATTGAATGTCCACTTGAGGGCGCTGGTGTACCATTCTTGGGACTAATGCCCAAACAAAGAATGACTTAACCTATAATGGATAGATGGATAGATTAATAGATAGATGGATAGATTAATAGACAGATGGATAGATTAATAGACAGATGGATAGATTAATAGATTGATGGATATATTAATAGACAGATGGATAGATTAATAGATAGATGGATAGATTAATAGACAGATGGATAGATTAATAGACAGATGGATAGATTAATAGATAGATGGATATATTAATAGATAGATGGATAGATTAATAGACAGATGGATAGATTAATAGACAGATGGATAGATTAATAGATAGATGGATAGATTAATAGACAGATGGATAGATTAATAGACAGATGGATAGATTAATAGATAGATGGATATATTAATAGATAGATGGATAGATTAATAGACAGATGGATAGATTAATAGATAGATGGATAGATTAATAGACAGATGGATAGATTAATAGATAGATGATATATTAATAGATAGATGGATAGATTAATAGACAGATGGATAGATTAATAGACAGATGGATAGATTAATAGATAGATGGATATATTAATATATAGATGGATAGATTAATAGACAGATGGATATATTAATAGATAGATGGATAGATTAATAGATAGATGGATAGATTAATAGACAGATGGATAGATTAATAGATAGATGGATAGATAGATGGATAGATTAATAGATAGATTAATAGACAGATGGATATATTAATAGATAGATGGATAGATTAATAGATAGATGGATATATTAATAGATAGATGGATAGATTAATAGACAGATGGATAGATTAATAGATAGATGGATAGATAGATGGATAGATTAATAGATAGATTAATAGATAGATGGATATATTAATAGATAGATGGATAGATTAATAGACAGATGGATAGATTAATAGATCGATTAATAGACAGATGGATAGATTAATAGATCGATTAATAGACAGATGGATAGATTAATAGATAGATGGATAGATTAATAGATAGATTAATAGATAGATGGATAGATTAATAGATAGATTAATAGATAGATGGATAGATGTGACACACACGTATGAAGGTATACATACTAACTTTTTCTGCACGTTTGAGTTTTCAGTCTGAATTACAAATAATTAGTGAAATTGATCCACACACATCGAGTCACAGCTCACAATGTGGAAGTATAAAGAGCAAGTAACTAAGTACTGGACCTTTATTTCACATCACGTGGTGCATTCAAGTTCCTCAGAACGCCCTTGACGTTACTCCGTCCATTATACCATCACCCCGGGTTGTTTCTAACGGCCAGATGTGAGCCGTATGGCCGAGTCACACAACCTTCCGTTCCTCCACCAGGGTGTCCCATCTGGCTGAGAGAAAAAAAATAAAATTCAGAGGAATTTTGTAATTTGCATTATTGTCAAAAGATTTTCTGCATGGCTTGCTTCCGTAATTGCAACAACTTGTTTGCTCTGCAGTCTCACCATCCAGAAGCCCTTCTGTGGGCCCAGATAAAAATAGATAGGCTCCGTGTTCTCCAGCCAAGTGTGCAGCCGTCCCCTCCTTCAAAAAAAAAAAAAAAAAAAAAAGGCAGCACTCAGCAATAACGTGTATTAACATCTGAAGCCTGCTCTCTCTGACGTTGGCTCCAAAGGGAAGTGGCATACTTGAAGCTGGGTCTCACCCAAGGAATTATAATGAAATTCAATCCAAGTAGCAAAAAAAATAAAAAATGGATTGTGCCCACTTGCAGTCCTGCAGGACCTATACAGTATCCCAAGATAAAAGCACCACATGTGACCCTTCATATCTGCAGTGTTCTGTTTTCCCTCCACAGAAGGAGATACGTTTAAGATTAGAGGGAAACCACCGTTGCCACGTCGTCTGATGACAATGACCACAATGACCTAAAAGAGGAGCAACAGCTCTGTTGAAGCACACAGTATATTCCATGTTCATGTAGCTTTTCATCGTGTCAGCGATCTGTGAAGTTCTCCACAGGGCTTGCAACCGAGGGTCAAAGGATAAAACTGGGCCAACATTTTAACGTTTCATGACAAAACTGAGACTCTACAGTAGGTTGTTGTTTTCCCCGCTTTGCTTCATGCACCAGTTTGAACTGTGAAGCTTTTAGGTTGCTGATGTGCCCTCACACACACACCAACCCTCGCTGAGAAAACCCCTTCTTCATTCCTGTTTTGCCGACAACACAGCGGCAATCCGCTTTCGTGCTACCGTAAGAAAGGGGCGAACCGTGGGCTCTTAAACGTCTCTAAAGGGATTTCTGCTCTGCGAAACCTCTGAGACTGAACTCAAGAACAGACTCGATGGAGCGAGCGACACAGAGCCTTGCACTTTGTCAGCTAAAATACAAAAAAAAGTGCAGCTACAGAAGTACAGTATACCGCGAACTAGATGATCACCCAGGCGTGGCCGGCAAAACTGATGAGCACCGGGGGGGGGGGAGTGTCAAGGTGTGTCAAGATAAATGCTCCGTGCTCTCAGGTGTGACACACACAGGAGGAAGCTAAAAGTGGATCCTCAGAATGTGGGATTGGACAACTCTACCTGGTGCATGTACAAACAGAGGTGTGTGTGCAAGTGTGTGTGTGTGTGTGTGTGTGCAATGTTGTGGGTCTGTGCACGCATCGTACACCTGCAAATTCCTCTGCAACAACTCATGAACCTATTTGGCCACAACTATGAGTTACATCACAAATTTCATTGGAATTTTCATAGAAATGTGGGTCACTTTAAAGTTAAGTTGGACAAAGTGTATTGTCTGTTTTCATGTTTTTAGTTTTGGTTCGATTTGCAAAAAAGGCCCTGCATGGTCGAGTCCACAGAGTTTACAATTTGCAGGCTAATAAATGACCTTTTGTCCAAATAAGTATCTATTTCCCTTTAATCCGCCTCCCATCTGACCGTGTGTTCATACTCACACAAAATCACATCTGGCAATCATTCAGAGCGCAGAGTGCAACAACTCTGCTAATGCTAAGGCCAGTGAGCTCTTGAAGTCTGAAAATGATCTGCCAAAAAAAGGAAAAGACGTTTGTGTCCAGAAAATATAAAAGTTGATATTCCTGATTTTCATACAACAGATTACTCATAACTTTAGACTTTTGGTAAAAGCTGAATGAAGAACGACGGTGATGCTATCCGTGCTGCAGCTGTCGATCGATAGCACAAAGTCAAAGTGTTTTTCAGACCTGCACAGAGGAGCACACACACACACACACACACACACACACACACACACACAGATGTGATTTAAATTAAGGTACAAGCTTGCACAGCAAACTACAATTCACACATTTTATTGAACCATTATGAGACTCCTAATGGACGAAGCGAACCGTCTTGAGATCTTCTAACGATCTCCTAATTGTTACATTAAATTAGTAGTCAGCTGTTACTCTCTTTTTTTGGTGTAAATACATCGATGTGTCTTTCTGTGGACACATACTGTACGTTTACTGTATATGCACGTCTCAAATGTGCACGGCTGCGTGATTCACGTGTGTGTATTTATAGTGAGGATATTATTAAAACACACAACCTAATAAACTGCAGTCTGGCTGTTTGATGAATACTTCACGAGTTCCGGAGTGAAATAGGATTTCATTCATTAAACGAGAGTCAAAAGCCCATTTAATTGCCGGGAAGGTGAGCATAAGGCTGTGAGCTGGCTATTGACTTGCAGTGCATAATTAATTAGTTCAACACGATGAGGAATGTTGAGTCAACTATGTCATTTCACACGTTCCTTATTCTCCTCCTTCTAGCTTCATTTGGGATTCTTTTTTGCGAGTTACAAGGCTTTTATTTAAAGCAAGTAAATATTGAAAGAAGAAATTTGCCCTGGACCGTACCGGAATCCGTGGTTGTTAATTACTCATAATATTTGCTTTTAGTCTACAGCTGCAGTATGAAGGGGTGTGAAAATGGCACAAATCATTTTAAGTACGCAGTAAAAAGTAGGCCCATACTCTTCAAACAGAATGCTGTTTATGTTTTTCTCTGGAAAAGTTGAGCGTATGAAACTGCCTGTATAGCAGAAATGACAGTTGTTTCTTTGGCAGAGGGAAGCTTAACTGCAGATGGAGATGCGTTGCTATGCAACTGGGATTTCAAAAGCACTCGCCGCACCAGGGTCACATTTCAATGTCTGTCTCCACTAGCCTGGCAGCAACCGATGACTTCTAATATTGCTATTTTTAAAGCTTCTCATTTGCAAAACCTCAAAAAAAAACTTGAATATTCCATACAGCACACACTGTATAATGTGCTAAGATTGTATATTATTCAGGAAATATGGAGGAACTTCTGCCTTTTTTTTACTCTGGTTCATATCACTTCTAAATCACACTTTATTATTCCGGGGACTAAATGAAGTGGCAAGGGACATATTCATATTCAAGGTTAATCAAATGTTGATGCTGTAAGTAGCAGAGAATAAAAAGCTAAAATAAATGAAAATGTAGAATGTGGTGCATAGAAAAGCTTCCTGTTTCTAGACGTCATCCTGTTATCTTTACAAATACATCTGTTTCCAAAGCACAGTCCATTTTTTTTTTTTACCCATAATCCCCTTCAACCCAGCTCCTATATTCCCTAATCTAAAGAGTGTATTAAACGCACATCATACACAATATGTTCATTGTGTCGTCTGGAGGATTTTTTTATTATTGTTCCATCAGTACTTTCACTGGTCAAGGGTTTTGAACGGCACACATTGGGTGAAGGGGAAAAGAAAAAAACAACCTGAACACACGCACAGTCCCTTAATACCTTGGTAAGAAAGTCCCGCTTGTTTGGCCCTCTCGGCTGGAAACATCCTGAAGAGTGCTATTTTAAAGATGTAAATGACAGGTCACGTTACTCACGCTGCTCAAAGAACTTCACAAAACTGACTCGTGAAGACGAGAGTGGAGAGCTGCTTCCCTGGGTTTCCACAGCCCAGCTCACCACATCCAACCACATCAAACCACATCCCGGCACTCAGCTCTCTCACACACACACACACACACACACACACACACGGCACCTTTCAGACGGTGGGGGGGGGGGGGGGGGGAGGCCCGCTTGGGAGACGGAGAGGTCAGCCGAGCAGGGCGGGTGCAGCCTTCTGAAGTCGTGTACCGAGTCCACCATGGAATGACCTGGAAAACAGGAAACACCTAACACGGGTTTCTTTTAACGGGAAGTCAGTCACTGCAACCAAACAACATCACAGGAACGGCCATGCAGGGGCTTTGCAAAGGGGCAAACTAATGCAGGAAAAACAGCAGATACAGAGAGACCCCGCAGCTTCTGTCAATAGCACGACACTAAAGCCAAGTCTGTGGCTTTTGACACCATCGTGATGAATTCATTCAGAACAAAATGGCTGCAGGGATAAGCGACAGTTACAGTAAGATATTTATCCTCTGGGTGGCAGTGTTCCCTTCTCCATCGGTGATGCTCTCTTCTGGAAGGAATTGGACAAAAAAAAACAACAACAACACAGATTTCTCCCCCCCCCCGCCGCTCACACCAGGCTCCACTTGTCACTGGGAGAACTGGTTCAACATCAGGCATCCAAATAACTGCTTTAGTGTAAAGCCAGACATCCAGCTCATCCAACCGCTGCTGTCAGGTGGAGAAGGTGAATGTCAGTTTACATCATCAATAATCTCTATTACCCCCATACAGAGCATCGCCTGCTGTTAGGCTAATTTGATGATGGCACGTTTAATTAGATGTAAACGACGGCACTCAGCGAGAAAACCTCAGTACAAGACCAGCGCTTTCCGGGTTTCTGCCGGAACATGTTTACATGCTTTAATGTTCCAAAAAAAAGCATCATTGTTTTTCAGCCAGACTTAATATACCTGTATTCACCATACTGTCAGAAATGCTCTGTTTTAGCACCTGCCCCTTTAAGCCCCTCCCCCAAAAAACAAATACCCAATCTGCTCTGATTGGCTCGTGAGAAAAATATTGCACCAAAGGTGAATTCAATCCACCTGTTACCACACCCAACAGTGACCGGGTCACTGGGTCTCCATGATCCGTGACCAGTTTTGGTCCAATCACAAAGAATTGATACTGTAAGTAAGTTAATGAGTACATTTATTCATCACAAAGGGATTCACAACACAACACGTCAACGGACGGAACATATAGACTCAAGAAGCTGCTTTTTAAATCTCCAAAATCTGAAGGGAGACAGTTCCAACGTTTAGGAGCCACGACCTCTAAAGCACGGCCTTCTGCAGCTTTAAATCTAGAGCGAGGAACAACCAACAGACCCTGATCAGAGGAGCTTAGTGACACACTGTAGGGCTGCAGGAGATCTCCGAGGTAGACGGGAGCCCGACCACGGAGATCTCTACAAGTGATCCCAAACAGCACTACGTCCTTGAATTTATTTTGTTCCCAAAGGAACCAAGAAAACATGTGGGTCTCATTTCCATCGTTTCAGTTTGTCTTCTTGCCTTTTGTGTCACTGAGTAAAGTTAATGTCGTGTCTTTATATTTGTTTTAACACGTCGTGTTTCCAAGTTAAAGTCCCCAAAAAAGAAAGAAACTTACTGAAAACTTTCAAAAGGGAAAGGAGGAGATGCACGATGTCGTTTTTTTCTTTGCGAGCAAAAGATTCCGAACTCGCCGCCCTCTTTGATTTTGAGCGAAAATGCCGTTTGTAATTACACCGTGCCTTACGGTGAATTTTGCAGCGCTCGCTGTTTATTCATTCCAAACAAATCAGCCCACTGCCAAATGACACTGAATGATTAACTGAACATTTCCTGCGAGTCTGTAGAAATGATTTGGGGATTTTAATACTACAGTAATGACAGTTTTAAGCCGTTTCTGATTCGGGGGGCTAATAAATGAAGAGACTATTGGACAAAGGCTCATCAACAGGTAGCATGTGATTAAACCAACAACCAGCATCACACATGTTCCACAGCTAATACCCCGTATCAGTCAACACAAAGCAGGTTCACGCATGCTGCTCCGTGTGTACGGCTCATGTAACAGCTACTTATACTGCATTCTGATGTTACTAAATATATCTTAATTGCACTGCAACACGGTATCATTACAGTCAGTCAAACAGGCCGGGCAAAAATCCAGAACCCACGACTTCAAATAAGCTTTTAACAAAACTCCACTTTCTTGTTTGTGGATTTTTAAATCTCTGTGACAAATGCTGTTTACTGTTGAGTTCAGCCATGCACATACATCTGCGTTGGTATTAACTGAGCATGTCTTTATTACATGCAGAAACAACACCGGCAGTTTTCAGCTGTTTCATAATTCTTGATGAAACAAAACTCTCTTTTTTTTCTGCACACTTGCAGGAGCTCAGGTCAGCGAGTTTGGAGCAATTTGTCGAGCGCTGGTCGCTCCGTTTGAAGACGCGAACCTTCCCGTTCCACACTCGATCGAACCCAGTTCTCAAAACAGCCAGCGATGTTGCGACTCGGTATCGATATGTGCATATTTGATGTTTTCCCGCAGTTATCAGCATGTGCTCAGTGCTCTGGATCAGCGCTTCGTGGAGTTCGCGGTATACCCACGTACTCTTTTGAAACGGCTCTTTTGAAGCAGACTCTACAAAAGGAATGTTCCAGCGCGTATTTCCTGGTGCTTTCTCTCAACTCCAACTCCATATTCAGTTTGGCTGACATTTTGAATTAGATGATGTTTCAATCCTCAGCCCTTGATTATTCATTATTAATAACAAGAAAGTTTGCACAATCCATGAGGGCCTTTCTACAGAGAAATTGTTGTTTACTCTCTCGTTAGCAGGCTCAAGGTAATGATCAATGTCTAGCTTCATGCTCAGGTCCTTCTGAGACGTCACAGACTTCAGCTGTCGTCCAAAACCATGTTTCATGTCATCCTATCTGTCCCTTTAGCACAACAATGACTCCTCGCAGTCTGAAACCTCCGTAAGCACACCTAAGGCCTGAAACCTGTAAGGTCAGAAAAGTCCAAATAAAGTCCAGAAGCTGCGTTATCCTGACAAAGTGGTAATGGTCTGAGGGAAAGCCAGGCGCCGCAGGTAACCTGTCAGCCCTGCTTGTTCCTGTCTTCTTCCAGTGGTCCTCTCCTGTCACCTGAGGCGAAAACAAACCCTCAGCCTCCGACTGTAGAGAAGGATGGAGAGCCAGTGTGTGTCTGTGCAGCTCAAAGAAAAACGAGGCAAATGGAACTGTTTCATATTTACTTATGCCATCTTGATTTAACAGCAAGAAACACGTACAACTTTCTATATGTAAATTATCATAATGTGTTTGACGATCACAGAGACAAACCAAAGCTGTAAAACAAACTGCATCAATCAAAGAATTTTCATTTTCGAGTTAGGAAATGACATTCGGTGCTCAAATGATCCTTAATCCCATTTTTTCTAAATCTTATAACATAATTTGTTGGCATGATCGGAGGTTTGCAGCTTGTGCAGTGTGTGTGTTATGGCCTTTATAAGTACCAATGTTCCATCTACGTTTGCACGAGGAAGGTAAACCAACTTTCTCACTTCTCTACCACCTCACGCACACACAAACTCGACTCGTCACGCACGAATATTATCATCCTGTATCGTTTAAATGAAATGCGATTACAGGTCACACTCCGAAAAACACAATGAAATCAGTCGTGACTCAATCAGTGCGACAGGTACTCCCACCACTTGCCTTTTTTGTGTGTGTGTGTCTCTCTCTCTCACACGTACACAGCTCTGAGGTAATCGCACACACCCACACGGACACACACACACACACACACACACACACACACACACACACACACACACACACACACACACACACACACACACACAGCCGAAGCGCACGGCCATTACTTTGCCCGGTGCACAAATTTCCACAGCTAATCCTTTGATCTGAGGCCTTGATTTTAGGGGAGCGGTTGCTTCCTCAGGCTGCATTTGAGCTCCATTATTTATCACCGAGTGTCACGGGGCCCAGAAGGGAAGGGAAGATGAGGGAAAACAAGTCTCATCTTCTATTATTCTTTAATACTCCTCCTCCCACCGTGCTCAGTGTCAGAGCGAGTTTTAATTGGTCTGTTCCAGTGAGCAGCATTGCTTTGGCAGTAACCTCTCTCTGTCCATTGTTTTAGCAATAATGATAATATGCATTATATTTTGAGAGTCCTTAAGTTCGCTCGCAGCTTAAACATTGGCTGCATCTGCAACCAGTTTTGGTTAAAGTGTATTTAATGGTGCTTTGTGCTACCTTGAATTGGCTATAATCACTATTTTGAATCAAACTATAAAGCAAGGTATCTTTGTCTGTATGGGTGCATATTGAGAACCGTTCATCCAATCTACTTCACACTTGGCGGGTGTATTGCTGGGGACCCAAGGGAGTGCCCCGTCAAATTTGGTGCAATTCAGACACGCAACATGTTTAATATTAACAAACTTTGAAGAAACAAGCGAGCAGCGCTCCGTGCGGCAGTATAGGGGCGGGGCTTCAAGGCTCTGCAGAGCCGAGTCAAGCATGCGGTCGACAGCGGCCGACCACGAGGCCGTGGCTCATTGACCGCCGTTCACTGTCTGCTGCAAGATGCTGCATAAACTAATGTTGCAACCAAACTCTTTCTTCACGTCCCCCGGAGACGATAAGAGGACGGGCGATTCTCGACAATGCTGCGAGCTGCACCTCCTTGGGGACAGGAAATTGGCTCGCTCCAAACGGGCCCCTGCTCCCTGTACGGCCATATGCCCCACATGGACCCTGGACTAGTGCTGACACTGTATCATATGTTGATGTGGAAATAATGTGACAGCGTGAAAGGCCTCGCTCGCAGTGATAAACCAACGCAGAATAACCCCTCAACTCTGCAATCCAAGACATGCATGTGTGACCCATGAGTGTGATGTTGTAATGTTCAGAAATTTCTCAAACAGAGAGGAAGAAGGCCATAGTGGAGAAGAAGGCCACTGAGGAGAAGAAGCAGCAGCCCCCCCCCCTTTGCACTCTTTGTTCCATCAGCAAGCAGGGCAGGAGTCAGCAGGCCCAGGTCAAAATCAAAAGTATTTAATATTGTTAACAGAAGCCAAAACAATCACTAAACCAAATTACACTATCAATAGTAAAATATTTCAAGAAATATGAGACCCCGTTCATACCACAGGGCAGATTGATGTATCTGCCCCATGGTACGAAGAAAGTCTGATTCTCTCAGGGGACAAACAGCTCCTTTGCCCCCCCAGAGTTACATTCCTCAACCTATCGATCAGCTCCATGATTGGCTGAAGTCCAATGGGCTCCTCCTTGGATCCTGACCCATTGTCCTGGGCAGACACCTCAGTGAACTACCCTCTTCCCCCACAGATTTACACCTTCTGACATCCCTCAAACCCCCCCTCACAGACTCTCAATATACATTCAATGGTTTAACACTACCTAAGTAACCACACTGTGACACATAATATCCAGCACTAGGAATGCTTTAAAACTTAAAATTCCTCACAATGTTTGCCCTGTGATAGACTGTGAACCGTCTGCTGCTTTGTGCATAGGTTATGGATACATGTAAACTACTACATTCATTATTAAAAGGTGATCAAAATTGACTTTTAGTTTTGCAGAAATGGAACAAGGAGTCCAAAATGTCTCAGGCGGTCCAACCACCGCGTCGAGCGCCACACCCAGGTCATTTCCTCCTTCGGCCCTTGATCTAAACATACTGTAAACATACTGCAACATATATTTAAAGGAGTAGTAGCCTACTTCTAGATAACGGCGCAAAACTAAAGTAAATAAGGTTGAGGTTGTGCTTGAAATTAAGAGTAATTTAGTTCCACAAATGTCCAGGACCCGGATGCATTTAGACATAATGATTCTCCACAGGCTGCAGTAGTAATGACTTGGGTTAAGAGAGTAAACAAGTCCCGTGGCGTGCTGACAAAGACAAATGGCACGCTCCTTCTCTTACCCTTAACCCTCATTTTTTTTTTTTTACGTGGAGCGTCCAGCTGGGCCTGCGTCACAGACGGTTACAGATTTCATGTTCCAGCTTAAGAATTCCTGTCTTGAGCTAAAGAGACAGAAAAGGAGAGGCAGAGGAGAAGAGATGCTCTAATTATCTAATTGGCCACTTGTGGTCTTCCCTCTGTGGAAATGGCCTTGTAACGGCTCTATAATGGGCTTTATATCACACAGGTGCTCTCCCAGCGCGGGTCCAGACGCTAACACAGATGGAGGAACTTCATCTTAGTCTTCCTCCCGCAGTCATTTGCCATTTTTTATTTTGATGTCTACAATTTATTAAATAATTTATAATGCTTCCCCTCACTATTTTGCCAGTCGTGTTACTGCACGGTTTCTTTCCTCTTCTCTAATTTAAATTACATATTGAAATACCTTATATATCAAACTATATTGTTTGATATAGAACCTTTATATATTAACACAAACTGTTCTTCCAGCTTATTATATTCCAGTTGGACAGTTTATTTTTATTCTAGCAGATGGAAACAAGTTTTTACTGAAACAACTATATATTCTTTATGCCAGTATTTGTAAGACACCATATGTGAGCCTAATTGGACACTAATTGGACATTATGATCACGTCCAGCCGACCTGTGTTTCAGCTACTTTTCAATTAGAATTTAATTAGCATAATGGCTATGTCAACATGGGAATGATCATAGCATGGCAGGTTACTTAAATGCTAGTGTGGCTAGTTGAAAAGCAATATTTTACATCTTGGGCTTTGTTATTTTACTTTACTATTGCTGTAATCTGGGAACATTGTGACACTGGTAGCCAGGGGCAAGTAACACAAGGTTCACTCAACATTTAACCACTATAACCATTACCTATGTAGTGACCACAGAGGGTCTACAATAACAGGACATTAAGAATGTTAGAATTGTATGATTTGATTCACTAATTTAGAAACACATCATCACTTCCTGTTTTACGTCATCACTTTAGTAATTTTGAAATGGATGTGAGTGTGATGGATTAAAGACAGATAAATAACTGAAGCAGGACGACGACACTACAGACTCTTAAACAGAGGATGGAGATACAGTCATGAAGAACTCTGTCTCTCTTCAGAGGCACCACCTTTATATATTGAAACCTTTGAGAGAGGGCATGATTGCAAAGAGAGAGAGAGAGGAAAATGAACGGAAAGTGTGGGTGGAATTCATCTTCTGAACAGACAGCGGATCTTTAACGAGGCCTAAAATATCTCGTCTGGGCATTTTAATGGGCAGATTTTTCAGGTCTCAACACTCACCCACAGGCACAATATAATGTCAGAGCCAAGTGCAGGAGAGGAAAAAAAAAACCCAACAACAACAACCTCATATTGTAAACTATATTTGAAGCATGATGTCATTATCTCTTAGCAATGACCTCATATCAAAGGAAAAAGTATTGCGTCGTCCATCGTAGTGGGTGAACAATCGCGGACATTTAAAGCAGAGATACTGTATGTGCAGCAGATGTGTTGCTGTTCAGCGGACATTAAAATGTATACATCTGGCCTCAAGCAATCACTCAAAACTAAGCGGAAACATTCACTTATGTGATTATCTTAAGACCTTTTTAGAGACAACGACGGGTTTTAAAATCATACGTTATTAGCGTAGAGTTACTCTTGTTTTAGTTTTAATTTGTGCTTATATTGTCACTATTAATGCAGCCGTAGAATGAACGGTAAGGGGCTCTGTCATGCAGGGTCGGAAGGAACCCTTTAGCGTCTGTAAGGGACGCACCAGACTCAACCAACCTCAATAGGAACCCACCAGCGCCGTTATTAGATACCAGAGGGGTACCTAGAGCGTCATAGCTTAAAGCTTAGGGCCACCGACCGAGCTGAGGTATTTGATGAGCTGTGAGTGAGAATGTGTTGGGCCAGTATAGGTGTAGGTCAACAACCAACTACTTACAGTAGTATTTCATGTCTAGACTGGAGAGTGTTAATTAGCCTCGCATATGAGGCTGCAACAGCTTTTAGTCGTGTTTATAATGTTATGTTCTGCTTCTGTATAGCTCACAGGAGTGTTACTAAGTGAGAGTGCATTTTCCCGTCGGTTGATAACCCACAGGACAGGAAGTTGACCTCATTTTCATTCGGCAAAGCGATGGAATTGCTTCTCGTGGCATTTTGGGATTCCAGGTGACGTGGGTGATGTGAGGCGTGTGATCTCAAATCTCACCGGGAAATCTGATCCTGTTGTTTTCCTCGAGTTTTTGCTTCTACTCTTTTCTTTTCGTTGACTTTCTATACGCTCACGGTACCTAAACATATCTATACATGTGTGTTGTCATAGACACATTCCTCTGATTCACTACTACTGGTAATATGGACACTTTTTTGCTGTTGAACCTATACGACACTCCGCTGCAAGAGCGTCACATAATCGGCTAAATGTGTGTGTATCTGTGTGTGTGTGTGTGTGTGTGTGTGTGTGTGTGTGTGTGTATCTGTGTGTGTATCTGTGTGTGTGGGTGTGTCTCTTCTTAATTGCCATTTTAAAAATCCAGGCTGACACCATCTAAATTGTTTAGATTAAATGCCTGACTTGTGTTTGGAAGGCTTACTGATGAAACCCACCGTGCAGGAAGGTTTAACTCGAGAGACTCCACTTCCAGGAGCTGGCAGTGTGGTTTCCTAGCAACCCGGTTGTGTAGTCGCAGTCTCAAAAAAAACATGAACCCACTCAGTGAGTTTCCTCTCTGCCAAACTGGCATTCGAGTGTCCCTGTTGCTGTGTTTCATTTGATTTGCTTCCACGATTGTTGGCAACAGTAACACACGTCTGTTTGCTCTTTTTGGCTGTTCTTCTGATGACTTAACCCCTCCTTTAACCCCTTCACTCATTCATGCAGTCACCTCATAGACGCTAAGTAAGGGGTGGACGCGGTCACCGTGATGTCATCCGTGACTAATGTCAATTAAAAAGTAAACATGGACATATTTTGTCACCTTAGTCACACAATGTGTTTGTCACGTCAGTCGTTGGTCACACGACTTGTCAGAATCAGAATCAGAATCAGCTTTATTGTCCATGTACATATATATATATATATATATATATATATATATATATATATATATATATATATATATATATATATGTATATGTATGAACCCTGTACAACAATACAACAACAGTGTTAGTATCATTCCGTGAGTCCTGTGATTTGTTTTGTCGCTGGAGTTGTCACTCTGTGGTCTCGCGTGTTGTTCGGCAGTGAACATTTAAATAAATTGTACTATGCATTGTTTTTGCTCCCATTTGCACATTTCCACTCCACAGAATCTGTCATTTGTCTGTATGTATGTATGTGTGTGTGTGTGTGTGTGTGTGTGAGTGAGATTCAATGGTTTCCTATTCCCTTCTGGCAGCATTTGAACCCTTTCATGTACGACGGCTTCATCGCCCCCTTCTTCAACCACAGTGCCCTCAGCGTCTTGTCTCCGTGTCGCCCTGAGGGAGATGTTTGCATGCAGGAGCTCTGCTTGTAAAGGAAGTCTTTCCTGAGCTCCAGCCAGGACGTCTCAAAGAAAGCCAGAGAGGGGCTTTTACTAGATCACAAGGGCTGTTGCACCATCTTGCAAGTCGTTTGTAATTATGCATATCTGATCAAAGACGAGGAATATTCTTTTCTGAATTAGCAATGCACTTACACAAGGGAATGCCATATATGATGTTCAATGATTTGTTGAAATGCCTGAGACAAAAAGATGTGTCAAGCATTGTTTTTCTATTGAAATGACGGGTGTGAGGGCTTGTCAAGTGGATGAAGAAGGGATTAATAATCACATTTTTCTGAATATAAGTGAGATTAAATCTGCCAGAAGGATGAGATAATTGCCGATGTTTTGTCTGCGGATCCTGTGGTTTGAATATCTGGTTTCTATTTTGACAAATGGCAGCATAGATCATCCCTCAAGTATGTAAAAAATGTCAGTTGTTATGCACGAGAAACAAATGTTAGTAATGCTGACTGGAAGAAATTACTTTTCCCGTCCTAACAAATATGTCAGCGCGCTGCAGTATTTTATCTGCTGCATTTTAGATGAGGGTGAACTAAAAGGACACGCGAGACTCAACATCTTTGTGCTCATTTTCTCACGATTAGGAAGGCTTTGGTTCTTTCCCTCTCAAAGCAGCGCAGATGTGGACACAGAGTGGTCAGAGCACCAGTGGTCAGGGGTGGGGCCCGGCAGCGTGGAGGAGTTTGTTTTAATATGTCCACTTGGCAAATCCTCAGGGGAAATATCACGGATTCTGCTGCAGATGTTTCACTGTGTTTGCATGCTTGGAATTGGGGTTGGGCCCTTTGATCTAAATGAAAACGCACCGCAGAGGTTTGATGCACGGGGCGAGTCGAAGCTCTGCTCAGAGAGCAAATCGGGAACCGTTCCCACCTCCGGATTTTCCCAGGTTCCCCTGCAGAGTGTACCTTCTGTGATCGGAGACACAGGGATACCACGGCCCGTCGCGTTGATCCATCTCCCTCTTGGCACAGCTTGCATTTGGCATCTCCAGTGGAAACACTCTGAGTTGGTGCCAGCAGTGGCAGTCCACCAATGCCTCCACGCTTCCTCCCACAGAGTTCATTTTTATATCAACTGTGCTCTATCATTAGTCTGTAGTTTCCCTCTTCATAGCAAAATAGTTAAATGATCAACCAAGCAACAGTTGATCGACTACAGGTGCAACATCACCCCAATGTGGTTTGCTAAAACTAAATATAATCTATAACCATTGTTGCAATAATACATTTCAAGGTTTTTAATCAGATGTACACATATGACTTTGGATTAGATGAATGCTAACACTGTATTGTTGCCAAATACAAAACAAGTATGAGTAAGCATGTGTGTGTATGTGTATTTAGCATTTATAGAAACATTAATAAAATGGTTTATGACACTCTATAATGTGTGTGCATTGATATAAGGACATGTTTATTAAGTGTTAACTTCTCCTCAGACTTAGACCAGCTGTTTTTTGACTATATTGTCATTCAATACATGTCAATAAACACATACATCAGCCTCCAACTACCTTATAAATGATTTATTAAATGTTGCTTATATACATAAGTATAAACAAATACTTCTTTTTCCCCAGATGGCAAAGAACGGTCCCATAATCGATGTCTTGGAGCATCGTGATCTAAGAATTGATGTCACCTTCTTTCCCCCTGTTGGACACTGGAATCAAGCCCTCTTGAAGAGGACAGTGTTGTCTGCACTAGATACCGATTGGGTTATTTTTTTGTCGGTGGTTGTTTTATTTATCCAGGAAGTCTCATTAAATCTCCACACAGGCAGATACACACATTGTAAGATATAGAAATACCAAATAATAACATCCAGCTTCAGTCATGAGAAAGTAGCTACAGGTGGTAGCATCAAGGTGTATCTATTAGTAATTCAAGTAGACTCGAGTTTTCTCAATGTTGGTGATGACCGTCAGATATTTTCAGACTGTGAGTGCGATCGCTGTCCTGATACTGATCCAGTTATCTAAGGCAGCAGCATATATGGTAGGATATCAGCTCTGCTCTCTTGAAAGAATACAATTTAATGTTCCTATCAATTTGTTTAACATGACCACAAGATGAAGTTATCTATAGAGCACATGAAAGGGGACCCAACATAGATCCTTGTGGGACACCATTTTCAACATTTCAGGGGCTTTATTTGAAGTCATCCACAGGTTTGAGTATCCATAAAGGGAAAATAGGTTGAAATCAGCTACAAGTAGTACAGTCCAAACTAAATGGTGGGATTGACAGTTCCAAATTATTGGACCCATATCCAAACAGTGGAGCACAATGTGGTATTTAGACGAAATCTGAGGTCTGTTATTGAATCAGGATGTGGTCGTCTTGATTCTTTTCAATTGCTCTGTATGCAGTAGATCTCCCCACAGCCCCTTCCTGAGAGTGTCCAGTGTCTGATAGTTATTCGATTATATTACGCCATTTTAAGTGTATTTTTCCTTTATGACAGTGTTTTTAGACTTTAGACAATACTGTACAGATCTGACAGTTAATTCATGATATCTTCATGAATAAAACATTTGGCTAGAATAAGCGTTCCCTCAGGGTGAACTTTTCTCAAATTGATTCAACAATTCTGTTATTGAGGCTGGATTTGGCTACATTTCAAGGCAGACGTTTATATTAGCAGACGTTTGACATTTATGAGAAAAGAAGTTATAAAGCATTTCTTTCCATATCCTAAAACACGATTGTTAAAGTCATTTAGGAAATATGTGGTTTTGGCTTTTGTGTGCCAGACATTTACATTTCAGTGCTAACACAGTTACTATAAATGAATTACATTATCGTTGCACCATTATTACATTACACCAATATATAAGTATAACAGTAATAGCCTGTGAGCTCCATGTTATATCGAACATTGTTTAAGGGGAATTGAACAACTTTGTTAAAATTGGAAGCAGTATGTTTTTGGAGATCTACAGTAAACCTGCTGCTGAACTTGTTTCCCTGGTGGCACAAAAACACAACTGCAGGTCTGAAAGCAGCTGCTGCTGTGTTTTTCACATACGTTCTTCATTATGTTTACTATTCATAATTTGATTGCACATGTTGACTGTTGTTCCTTACTTCATTCTTTCTACAGTAGCCTATTTATATATATATATTCCTTTCATCAGAAAGATGGCAAACAACTTAAAAACTCGTCAAACAATTGTCACAATCGAAGCAATTAGTACATTATTACATTAGTAAAAATGTATTATTTATTCTTATTTTGTATTAATTGCATGTTGCATGATCTCTTGAACACTTCTGTAATCGTGATGGTGACAGTTTTAAGGTTAAAACAAGTAAAGATCAGCAAACAAGTCATATAGTTTTGCGTTGCAAACCTCACTTTGTCGAAACAGCATACTGTAAAATATGTATTTTAGGTATTGTGTTGGTCTTATCTAAGACATTCACAAAGTGCACAGAGACCTCATTCACCTTCACAGATAACCACATAGACAAGGTGTCATGCAGGACAAGCTGAACATACCTGATGTTCTTTGCCTTTGTGCAACGTCACATTTGAAATGTCTACAGGAGTCTTTCTTTACCGTAAGGCGTGGGACACTGCATCCGCTCACAATCCTTTATTACACATAAAGCAACGGCATCTGACTTACACTGCCCTGAAGTTATGTTCTCATTAAATACAGGCTCCTACCACAGATGCATTTAGTTGTAAATGAGGTAGCCGAGCCAGGGTCTCAAGTCCCGTCACATTCGCCACAGTAATATTCCGCAGAACCGTTACGAGGGTTCAGTGGTATGAGCTAGTAGCACCTCATGCATCATTAAGTGTTGTAAAAAAACACACATGTGGAGGTGAAGCTTATATCAATTAGATGGAATGTAAATAATTGTTTTCGCGGTTAAAATAATCACAAAGCGACTCGCTCACTCTCGTGAAGTTGAAAGCAGAGTCAGGACCTCACCAAGCTATTTAAGACACTGCTGGCTGTGCCTGCTCCAAACTCCCCGTGAGCCAAGCACCAAGGAGCCAATAAAAACAGCCTCATTTAAGCTGCGCTTACTTGGCACGCTGTACCTTCGGATGAAAACGGTCTCTACGCCCCTTCAACTTCATGTAGTGCCGTGCATGTACAGTGTGCAAGATTGGGGAAAAAAACCCCCCATAGTTATATGTAAAGTGAAGTCAGTACTTGTTCTTTGAACAGTCAATATAAATTACAGAAGGCCAAGACTCTGTTTAAAGGATTTGCCAATGCCAAAGGACCACTATTAAGAATCTATTCAACAACTCTGCCACTGGGAAAAAGTAAATACAGACTTCTGTTCCTAGAAAATCCACCTTTTTTTAAAATATACCATGCCATTATCCAGAGCTTTATGACAATGTTGATCCCCTGTTGAAGGTCTCTGTGGATCGGTGGGTGGCTCAGCACACACACACACAATGTTGTGTTGCCACAGGAACAAAAGCACAAAAGTGTTTTTCGGTTACATGAACAGATTGCTGGTTTGTTTAGAGTGGCATTCATTGACCTCAAGCTCTTCAAACTTGTTGAATACTTTCACTGCCATTACTGAGAAACTCTTTCCGTTTGTAAAAAAAAAAAAAAAAAAAAGTTTTCTTGTTGGAGATGCGTGACTTTTGTCAGAAAAAAAAAAAGAAGAAGTGGTACATCACCGATGCACAAGTCCCATCATGCTACTTTAACCTATTCAAGCCAATACCTGGGGGAGTCACGAGGCTTTGATCCCTCTGCAGACAAAGAGCGGGTGGAACACTTTTTTTTTTTTTTTTTTTAATACATTCTGCATTTAATAATTCTGTTACAGTTTTATATAAGAATGTTTGATCTTATCTGAGTCCGACTTCAAAGACATTTTTATTAGGAAAACCGCAGAAGTTGATAGAGTATAAAACCCATGCAGCAGACTAAATGCCAGATAGTCTCGACGGAAAAGAGAGCCGGAGAACCGAGTTTTATTCTGAGTCTTTTTTGTCATCTGACATCAAAGGTTACTCTTTACAACATTGAAACCCCCGGTTGCAAATCTCACAACAGGTTGCGATGTCTTTTTTTTTTTGTTGGGAAAATGGAATATCACCAGCATCAATTTACTGTAATTATCAACTGGATAATTACCAC
Organism: Cebidichthys violaceus; assembly: GCF_023349555.1. NCBI lineage: Eukaryota > Metazoa > Chordata > Actinopteri > Perciformes > Stichaeidae > Cebidichthys > Cebidichthys violaceus. The sequence continues at coordinate 22,964,810 of NW_027176372.1, forward strand.
AGCTGCACCACAGTACCGACGAAAACATGATGCAATTGTTTAAATGATTGCAATATGATTTGCAGTTTGGGATTTCATTTTATTTCAGCATTTTTAAAAGTTTCCAGAGAAACTTGAAGAGGCAAGAGATTCTTACTTAATTTTAAATTTCTACTTAAAGAAAGGACTGTCACATATCTCCCCTGTTAAGCTAAGCTACAGCATCTTTTGATTTTCAGATTTTCAGTTATCAATTTGACTATCAATGTTCAGACTACATCCAGAGATCTGGGGAGCAGTTTTGAACCTGGTGTGTTTTCAACACCCATTTTGATGGAGCGCTTTACTTAGAACAATAGCAAACACTCAGAAGCCTCCGCTGCATTTGAAGGAAAACGTGTTCATTTAGACAATAGCTGTGTCCCAGTTCAGGGACCCGGATCTTCCAGAGTTCGCATCCAACGGCTTGACAATCGATAACTGCAGCTTCCATTTCGAGGTAGCCTCTTTTGGCCTTCGGGGCATACAGTCGTAACGGCATGGACTCATATTTACCAATTAAAATGGTATTCAGTCACCGCTCGATCTTTCTCTGTATCTACACCACTGTAAAAAAAATGTACTGGAGGGCACATAGACAGTAATATACATTCACAGTTTAACCTGCTTAATGTGACTAAATGGATGCGACTGATTGCAGAAACACTGAATTTTGCAATGATTTGTATTTAATGTGTATTTAATGTGTGTTACATCATAGCCAATTATATTAACGGCGTGTCAAATACGGTCAGTATTCGGCAATCTGGCACGGTGTGTCATGATATGATACACGCTTCATTTCTGGTCTTTTTGAGGACAAAGTGCAGGTTCAACATGGCCATCTGAATGAAACAAATCACATTTCTGTAGTCTCAGAATCAAAGTAAACTCAAGGGGCTATACAGTGAATTTGGCATGACTTTAAAAAAATGTGTTACCATTGACCCACCTTTTGCACGATGGGGCAAAGGAGGAAACAGTAAAAAACTAGTAGAGTGCATTCAGCAGAGGGCAGATCTCTGCCAGGTGTGTCTGCAACGATCACTGCTGTAATGTTTCACTGAATGAATGCGAACAACGATTGACTAACCCTTAAATGAGCACAAAAAGGTCCAGCAGTATGTGAGATTAACAGACAGACACAAAGATGCACAAGCATGCACGCACACACACACACACACACACACACACACACACACACACACACACACACTACCGAACCCATAATCTCCTGCAGAGTTAATAATAACAAACCATCTACACTACTTCAGATATTAATCAAAGAACAACTAAAACGATTCACTTTGCTTTCTATCGGGACATGAATGAAGAGAGTGAGGTAAACGAGTTCAGTGATCACAGCTGAAGATACGAATACCGGTTCATCTCCCCTAGAGGAACGCAGCTGGATCAAAGTCAAGAGCACCCCTTGGGACCAGATGGGAGCATTTGTGGATACAAATTCTACGAGAGAACATGATCCGAACAGGGGAAGATGTAAGCAAGCAAGAAGAAATAAGTGGTGGTAGTTTAAAAAATGTAAAAAGCAGAAAGAGGCTGAGTTAGTTTAAGAGATTGGCAGCAGAGGAAAACACTTGGCATCTAATGTTGTCTTTGGGCTCCCTTCAAAGTACGTGTTGCCCACCATTATGTTTCAGAACTGCTGGTATGTTCAAACATTGTTCTTTCTTCCTTAAAAGGACAGCGGCCGGTCTGTGTTTATAAGCTTGTGTGATGGGAGAGTTTATTTTAGCTTCACTCAGGACTTAATTTGAAATACTTGTCCACATTGTTAACACGGAGCGGCTAACTTATTCAGAGCTCTCCCTCGGTGCGTGTCTCATTAAATAAAACTCAACGTTTAAGGGCCGCCGTTAATTTCTAGATTGTACCGTGTGCTCGACTGATTCAAGCACGGACAAACATTTGCTTCATATTAGTGCTGCGCTGATGCTATCAGCACCGACGTTGGGTGTTCACCGGTGCCTCGTATAATTCGCGTTGAGATTTTCCAGAAGCTGAATGACTGGAAAGTCTGCAGGAAAGAAGACGCCCCATGTCATCAGCCAAATGCTGGTTTCCTCAATCTGTACACCTTCGCGCTACCGGACGGAGCGTAAACTGACCCCGTCCGTTGTGTTTTTTTTTCTTCTCCTAGCGACCACATCAGTCGGGTGGATTTTTAAGCACTGGCTCAGCGGTGCCTGTGCCATGAATGGGACATTTAGAGGACTGCTGACTGGGACCTCTGTTGCGCTCTCACATGTGGTCGGTGACCCTCATTTCAAACAGTGTCGAAAAAAGAAAAACAGGATGCGTAAACCATTTGACTCGGCCCATTTCTGTGTGTGACTTAAAAGTGAGGCAATGGGGCAAGTCCAGGCATGTAGAAAAGAAAACAGTTCGGCGACGGTCTCCAGCGCCTTTCCTCGCTTGATCCAACGATCCGACGCTCAGCTCCTGAAATGCAAAGCAAACTTTAAACTCAAGCCTTTTATCAAATCCTATATGTTCCTTTTACAACAAAATGTCCACGCTGGTTTCTCAAAGCCCCGTGTTACGTCTTTAAATGTCTTGTTTTGTCAGTCCAAAGATATTCAGTTCACTTGGATATAAACAGCAGGACATTTGGATGACTTTAAACAGCATTCTCTGCCATTTTTGCATGAAAAATTGGTCAATATGTCAAGATAGTTGCAGAGTAATCGGTCTAATTGTCGCTTCTCTTTTGCGTAACGAATGTATAGCTTACAAAGAAAGAAAAATAAAAACCCAACATTTTCAGGGACAAAGAGTTCTTCAGTTATTATTACATCTAAAACGAGAAACTGTACTTATATTATGACGTACTGCAATTAGAAACAGTTCCTCTTAATTAAACTTTGTGTGTCATCTTTTTATGCAATCATTTTTAGGCAAAACTCCAGGGCATTTTCTCACTTTCAAGAACTTTGTAGATAACAGTGAAGATTAGTTCTACTAATGCTTCGTTAGATCCGTTTAAAACAACATGTTACTGTGCATATTTTCTCTTGATTACGTCCTTTCCCCTCATATCTGTTTTCAGGATCAAAATCAAGAGGTCCTCTTACACATCTCTAAAACAACACTACCTGGGAAAAGGTCTTGTTTACACGTGTCACCGTGTCACCGTGTCGCCCTTTGACCCTCAGAAAGGAACATAAAGTGGCATTAGACACCATCAATCTCTGTCCGGCATGTGACAGAGAGCCCTTGTGTTGAGCTAAGACTCAGACACGCAGCGTTCAGCGCTCGTGTCCCGACTAGCTGAGCAAAAGAAGCAGTCGCCGTGGCTACCTTAAAGAGACGAGACCCTGTGTTGGAGCAGAACTCTATAGAGGAAACTTGTTGGATTAAATTACAAAAAAAACGGATATCTAAATATGAACGACCACAGACTCCATGTATAATGCTTGTCAACAGGGTCCATCTTTGCCAAGTCCAACCGTGGTATTTTGGTGCATATGGCAGCCGAGTCACACAAAGAGAGATTTGTGCGTTAATGCAGAAGTTATGACTTTTTAATTTAGGGTGAAAACAGGCTGAAAACATCAAAAAATGTAATAAATGTATATACACTACTTATTATTCAGTTGTGGTGCGAACTAAAGCAGAGAACATTTATACAAAATGATTCCCAAAAACATAATAAGAATTTGTCACAATAAGCTTTAGCTATAACTAAATAACTTTAAAATTCACATTTAAGGAGGTTCACTATAAAGAAAATCATAACGTGTGTTCAATAAAAAACAGGGTATTCAACGTCTTTTACTTCACGGAGATTGCTGAATTCGGTGGCCGGTGTTATTTTGTGGTAACATTGGTGTCATTTCCCAGTGTCAGGGAGAATCCACTCTGATATCTGTCAGTGTCACAGGATTGTTGGGGATCCAGGTCCCCGGGCATTCACAGGGAGCGCCAAGTGAGTGATTACCCAGAGGCCCCTGGAGACCTCCCTCACGTCACGTGACCTTGTACCACCTCAGGCCATGTGGAGCACACATGTCTCCTATGTGTCAACAACACATCGGTCACCTGCCATGTCCAATTCCAAACGAGTGATCAGTGAAGAGCTCTTATCTGATAAGGTAACGTCTCTTTAAAGCTGTGTATTTTAACATTTAACAAAATTAGTACAACTGTATTGCTCCATTTTTAAATATGAGGGTAGCTGTATTGACTGTTCTTCCACTGAAGAAGGTTTGACTCATCAGGGGAAGCTGAGGTGTAATCAATACCACTATGGCTGCCATTAAGTGGCGGCCATAATGATGTTATTAATTACACCTGTGCTTTATCTGCCGTGACATCTAAACATGTCTGCTGTGGCTTGTGCACATAGTTGATTCTGACCATTTCACCTTAATTACCACGTGTTAATCTTTCTACTTCCATGTCAGTGACTCATACTGACTGAACCATAACCCAAACCCTTTTCCATTAGCTTGCAAAGCCTACTGAGGACAGGAGAGTCTGTGTTTATCCTAATACATTCTGCTTGAATGCTCACGTTTGGCATCTTAAGTTTTACTCCAAAAAAAACCCCACATTTCTTTCATTCCCTGGAATTTTATTGAATGCTTTTATTCCTGCCCTTCAGAATATTAAAATAGCAAGTCGAAGACTTAAAAAAAAGAACGGGCTGTGTTCCCCTCAGTTTGAATTCATCGTCAGAGACCCACAAAAGTGTTCCTGCGGGGTCAGCAAAGCACACTGCCAATTAACTGGATGAAACAGGAGTCCGTGACTTTTGACCTCGCTTTCTATTAAAGATGCATTTCCCTTTTGGCCGTCGGCGGGGTCGGACGTCTGTGACTAATATAGACGTCGGCTGCGAGAGGCTTTGTCGGAGCTCATCGGTCCCGTTTCCTCGGGTAATCTGCGACGCTGCCACCACGTCGTTGAAACGGTGAACTTTCTAGTAGCTTCAATACATACAGGTGTAGGGCTCTACTTTGCCTGTGGTTTCTCCGTTTGGTAAAATTGCTGTGTACTGTACAGTTTCGTATGTGATTTATTGCAGGATGTGCAATGTACAGTGCATTATGGAGTTCAGAGTGAAAACCTTTCATCTTGGTGTGGTAACACGGAGCGGTTTTAAACGTTAGACGTAATGAGGAGATGAAGGCTGCAATGAGAGACATCTGTCAAATGATTCAACCTACGGTATATTTAACGTGGAGCTCTCCTCTGCAGGGCTGCGTAAATGATTTCCTGACCCATGATTTATACTACACTAAAGTCAAGGACCTTACATTCCCAGCAACGACAGCCGGTTCCCCGAAAAACCGCAGCAGCAGCACCCTAGAATTATCAAAACATAACATGCACTCGTCAATTTGGCCTTTTCCCTCCATATACTGTGAACCAATTAGGGATGCTGGAGATGTCATCTCCATGGAGCTGTTATATTTCCCCCATCAGTCAGCGCTGCAAGACCCAGCACCGTTATAAATAACCTCAAGTTGCGATCGATTCCCAGACTGCATGTCGAAATTTATAGTCATTTGCCCGTTACAAGGAGATGGATGGTTGCGAATGTGAAGGCTCTGTAAAGGCCGTAGTGAATCTTCCAAGATTCCCCTCTTGTAGATACAACAATGTGACGTGAAGGAAAATAGGACGGGAGTGTAACAAATCCCTTTCTAGATCACATCAGGCATAGATGCAGCCCAGTTGCCAGGACAAAATGTCGGCGTTGTACGTTTATGCACAACATGGATGTCTTGAATATGGACGTGTTTGCATTCGGTGAGAGCGAGTGACGTAGTGCGGCGAGCGGTGCATAGCGTTTGGGGAAAGAAAAGTTTCTTTATCTGCGCTTTATTGTTAAAATGTCTTGTTGGCATTATTAGCATGCACAGCTAACTTATGCACTTGCAGCAAGCTGTGACCCGTGGTTGCATTGGGGGCAGGCTAACAGCACTTCCAAGTCACTTCAGGGGAAACACTCGGAGATTAGATACAAAGACATACAAATGTCACAATCTCCCTTGATTGTTAGAGGAGTGTGAATTGAAATGTCAGTTTTCTTTGAAGGTAAATTTAGATTCATATATTTGGAGAGAGTGCATAATGCATATTTAGCGACAGAGTCTAGGGACAGTTTGCAGTGATGGGAAATGACAGAGATAAGTGGAAACTGCGAGACCATAAAGTTCTGGCAGTTGAGATTTGAGACAGGGCCAGAATGATTTTTTTTTTAACTCTTGGGGAAAGACAAATATGACAGATGGAGTTTATTCTCGATATTCTGCAAAACAAGCAGAAAAAGAAGTAAGTGAGCAAACTTGAATCTAAAGGGGAAGTTGTCCTTACCTCCATTTGCAAGTTCCCAAATCACTGACTAGTCTTATGACAACAACTTTATGTGATGTAACACCGTCACAGCCTCCTTTCCAACTTTATTTTTAACGAAATGATGTATTTATAAAACTGTTACCTTTATGATGTGACCGTTCATTACGTGAGATACGGTACAATCAGAACGGAAAAAATAACATTCTTATATTCTTGATCCATGCAACACTTTTCTACATCTATCATTCACTTTGCAATATAGCAAAACCAATAAACGTATATTATTTGATTTCCAAATTGAGATCAGTTGGATAGAAGTGTAGTAATATCATCTTAGAGTCTACTGGAACATTCACGGAAGAAAACGTTCATGAGTTTATTGATCACCTCCCCCCAGAATCTCTTAATTTTGTCACACTCCCAAATGTAGTGTATCCTCGAGCACACACGGGAATATTGTGTTCAGCTTAAATCTCGTGTTTTTCATGTCTGTAAGGAAACTGTGACTGATGAATTCAAATGGATTCGTACAAGCATAAAGGAACCAGATAAAATGAAAAAGCGATGCAACTTCAACACCTTCCATTGAAAAAGAAATGTCAGGGACAACTCTTACACATGAAGCACTGTGTTGAGTTTGGGTTTATTTTGATGTGGATAGAGGTGTAGGAGGCTCCGTCTTTTCAGCTCGTTGGATAAGCAGAGGAAAGGTCAAACCTGTAATTTATTAGAGGTTGGCCTTGTGATTGGAGTCTTTTGTAGGAGGACATGTTGGAGCCGAGTGTGTTGCGCCTGTTGTAGAGATGATTCATGCGAAGAGGAGGCAGAGAGAGACTGTCATTGTGCTTCAGGCTTTGATCAGAGCGAGAGTCAAACTCCGAAAGCATTGACAGACTTCAACCGGTGAGATTCCGTGCTTTGCGTTGTGTCTGCCGTGCTGAACAACCACTGGTGAAGCGTCTCGGCTGTGAGACGTACTGCTCAGTGACAGCGCAGGTTGCATTAAGTTTGAGTTTCTATTCACACTGCTTTTTCTTTGTCTATTCAGCCCACAACTCAACCGACACTTCTATGCTGGGTGCAGGTTAAGAGTTTCTTTTTCCTTCAGAGACAAAATTAATTAAAATCTACTTTCTTGCGTTAAGCAAAGACACTCAAATTGCACCATGATGCTGTGGTTTAGTCTGACGGAGGCTGCCTTGGTTTCACAGAGAAGGAGGCAATGAGCAGAGGGTGGGAGGTGGTGGATGGGAGTTGTGCACGCACGCACCTACACACAAACACACACTCACACTCACACTCACACATACACAAGCACACTATGAACCAGACAAACTGCCCATGCTGTGTCACATCTTGTGCCAGAGCAGTGAGGTTTCCTCTGAAAAGAAACACTGCACCAACTGAGGAAGGCAGTCTGTTTAATATTACAAAAACCACACTGGGAACTGGGAGCCGGTGGGTTTATGCAGTAGCATCTGGCGTCACCGCACATGCCTGCCAGGGCGCACATTAGATCAGAATAATTGGCCAGGACAGCAGCGTGAGATGGACAAATGAGAACCTCCTCCCGGGTGACCCGATGGCCGACGGGGAGAATGAACAACGCCGGTCAGTGTCTGATAAGGAGCTTGTGATATTCAGAAACAGATATGAGGTTTAGTGCTGCCTCTTCAGATTTGTATTACTATTAATATTAGGCAATACTAAGTGGAGTAATTCTCTCAGAATACTGTATCTCTGTTTTTCACACACAAACGTTAACTTACAGGTTTACCCATTCATGCACAAAGCCAAGAGATAACTTTGTGTGCCAAGTCTCAACTTCTTCACCAACACGGAGAAAACACTTTGGAAATCTAAAGGTTTCCTGATTCTTTTAAAAACACTTTCTGGTGGTTATTTTTTTTTAGCTCATTGTGATAAATGAGCTGAAGGCTTATATTAATCTGTGTGACGATATGTGATGATGCAAAATCAGAGTCAAGTGGTTGAAGATGGCATTGAGAATAGAGGTAAGGGTTGATTCCTGCCATATATGGTCACATAAGTTGTGCACTTGGACTCACTCACTTGCCCCTTTGTTGAGATCATAGTATACAACTGAAGCATTGAAGAGTCATATCACCCTTAGAACAAACCTGGATAATTAATTAAGTGGGATACGCTAAATTGGAAACATCCTACATTTTGGATATATTTCTATGCAGATGATATACCATTTTAAAAATGTACCCGGTGGCTGGTGGTGACACACCGCCAATCAATATGCACCTATAGTCGCTTTGCATGTTGTGCTGCTGCACTTACATGAACCAAAATAGAAGGTGTGGCATGGAGATGTCCACACACACTGCCAGCTCCGCCATCACCGTGTTGCGTGGAGGCAATTCGTCAATCACAGATACGCTCCGATTTTTTTTAATGTTGCACCTTCAAGTCATTGTTGTCAAACCAATGTTCAGAGTTTCTCCCACATAACTTCCACTAATAGCATGCTAGAAACTACAGTTTGTTTTTTTCAAAATAAAACCATAATTTCTGTCATTGATGTCTTCAAGCACATATCCATCATTGGGTGTTTTTGCTTCATTTGGAAAATGTTTGCTAGAGTTTTGGATCATCTATATCTTCTCTGCTGAGCTTAAGCACTGTACCTCCAATTACAAATGGAAGCATTTATTTTTGATGTTCAGTACAATGATACACACAAATAGTTATTGCAAAGGTAGAGATAAATAACTTTGGCATACAGAAAATTGTAAAACATCCATGACACGATAGCAATGTAAAATAGCTAAGAATGAAAACTGGAGGCTAATACTACTGTACAGTGACACATGTAACAAACAAGACATTTTGGACCTAAGTTTCCCTTTCATTAAACAAATAAATATTGACTATGAACAATCTCAAACGTAGCAAGAATTGCTTGATGCGACGCATTCCAGAAGGCATTCCTGAAGCAAGCAGATTTGAGATAGAAATAAGAGTTGTACTGAACAACACCCAACTGATTCTTCATGTGCAACTTTTATCTTCTCTTTGAGAATCTTTGGTAGAAAAGACACGATAGTACAGAAAGAAAAGGTAAATGAAATATTTACACATAATACGGTCTCATTAGCAAGACGTTTCAGCATTACCGTGGCTGCAGATTAGATCTGTAATGGAACAAGAGGGGGGAGCAAAGGAAAAGCGCCGATGAAGAAGCACCTTTCTTTGCCTTGGTGGTAATAATAGAGGAGCAGAGGGAGTAAATCAGCTGGAGCCAGCTCTCGACATATAAAAAGTACTTGAACAAAGAGGCTCCCATTTTCCACGACGCTATCAGCCCTCACTGGCTTAAAGAAGAGGCACAAACACCGATATGTTCTGATCTGTGAGCTGAAGAAGACGGTCTCCAGAGCACACAGGTAATAGTCCAGATCTGCTCCAGTGCATTGTTGTCTTTCTAAAAACGCACTCAGAGCACACTATTGCTATTTCACAGCACTCAGATCCATTCAGACGATTTATTAGATTCCAGTCTGTTCTGCTTCATCCAATTAGCGCAAGGACAACAGGATAAAGGGACAATCTAGTTTGCTCCGAAGCGGACGAGATACAGAGCGCTGCGACGGGCGGCAGACGTTAATGTCAAACATCCTGTGTGGTTCCAGTGGCGGGTATTACGCTTGTCTGAGGTCAGTCCGAGTCATCTTTGCACACACAGGCGCACTCCTCGTGGTGCTCCAAGGGCACATCCGTCATGGACTTCTGCAGGCCTCTCACACCGCTTCGGTGTTTCAACAGCAGAACCTGTCAAAGAGAAGGAGGCTTTAGTTAACAGCTGTGCTGGTATCATATCATGTGCAGATGATGCCAGCTTGTTAACCTATACACAATCATTTTTCTAAAGAGTTTTGATAATATCAGTGACCGAGGCTCAATCTCAATTGCTAAGCCGTACAGTTGACCGCCATTACATTTCATCTCCAGCCAAGTATGCAGCCGACAGAGACATTAAAGTACTACTATGGTACTTTGCGGTGTAGTGTGAAGATTGCTTTTCTGAGAGCATTGCTGCTACAGTAGATGTGTGGTTCAAAATGTTAGGCCAGCCTGATTGTGGTTCATGAAATCACCAAATTGAAGTATGAATATGTTTATTACATTATGCTGTCTCTTGTCTACAACTGGAAACACTGTAAAAAGAGTAGAAATAGGATCATAGGACCATAGGATACTCAATGTTTTGTCACGAAGACTTATCTCCTATATATAGTTCATCATCATCTTTGCTGCTGGTTAGTTTCATAACTTAAACGTTTGATTTTTTTAGGCTACATGTTCCTCGTTCTTCATAATCACATCCATGTTTACCTCGTGGTATTTCTTCGTCACCCTGGCGGGAACACACTGGCAGTCGTAGCAGCGGTGAGAGCAGCAGGCGCAGTTTCCACCGCAGCGCTTCACCAGCAGGCAGCTCGGCCAGAAAATGGCATCTGTCCTCTTCAGCTCCTCACGCAAGGATACGGAGAAGTTACGTGGAGTGCAGCTGTACAGTCGAACTTCCTCCCTCAACAGATTGAGATCAGCTCCTCCTCAAAAAGACACGGAGAAGTCACGATCAGAATCCCAGAAACACACTTTCTGCCATTCTTTTATGACACAAATAATACAGTTTGAGTTCATATCGTTCTCTAAACTTTAATATTTTATAATGTACATGTTTGAAGGTGTCCTACCTCTGGCCTTCTTATTATGGATGAAGGATTTCCCCAGCAGATGCCATGTAGGTTTGTACAACTCCTCCATATCCAGCTGCCATCGCTCCGGCTCCAGGTACTTCATGACCTCCTCCACGGTGCCCAGCCCCGCCACGGCGTCTGACAACTCCTCGATACCATGCTGGGACTGGGGCAGAACTGCAGGGACTTCGGTTTCTGATCCACTCTGCGGGAAAAACCCGGCAGATGAGATGGAGAGAGACGGAAAGGAAAGGTCATTTACTCAGTGAATACAGTATTTATCTCTAAAGTTACAACAGGGGGAAATGTATTACTTTCATATGCTTCATTTTTTTTTTTTGGTGGACCTGTACACTGGGAAAGTCTTCTTGAACTCTGCCAGAACAATACAATGCTTTGTGTCGCAGACGCACATTCTAGCTTCCACACCCAAAAACCGCCTCATTGCACAAACTGCCTCGGGACACTCACAGAGCAGACACTTTCCGTGACATTTAAGAGCTCTCTTGGTTACGAATACTTAAACAGGAAAACAACACAGAAGGAACAAATTTATCAGCAGTGACAAGATGTGCTTTATTTCTACTGTGTGAACAAAAAAAGAAAGGTATAGAAAGAAGGGGAGTGTGACTCTGCGACGGTGCATTGTATGCCATAGGTTTAAATTGGGTTTAAATTGGATCCGGACTCATTAAATGCTACAGCGGTTTGGACATTTCGTTAAGTTAAACAGAAACCTGTGAATATCCGGGCCGGCTGGAATGCAATTCAAGCACTATGTGTTAGAGATGATGATGCGAAGAAGAGTCGTGTGTATCCTGACGATTACAGACACACCGATGTGTTTTGCGACGCATTCCCACACCGGCTGATTCTGTGAACCGATGGGAACGTAGAAAAAAAAACGTACACAGAAATGTGCATCTATCAATAAATATTTGATATATATTAATAATCTGTACATTTTGTTCCATCCTTGATATAAGACAAACTGTCAAATGCAGCCAAACACTGTGGGAATGTTGGGTGTGTACCTGGTCTGGGAAAACATTTGCGCTCCAACGAGACACAAAAGATAATAAGTGCATCCAAACTGTTCAATGCACGGTGCAGATGAGAAGAAAATGTCAATTGATTGCATCATTTTTTTTTTTTACGTTGTCAATCGTGATCACGTCTCGGTCGACTCCTCTGCCCACTTTGCATAACAGCATTTGTCCTTTTGGCTCCCGTAGGCGGCGGCGGTATTCGTTTGGAGCTCGCGGGCCTCCAGGCTGCAGTCACAGAGAAGATTGATACCCGGGGCGTTGGTCTTCCAGAGAGAGAAGAGGCTAATCTGTGGAACCTTTCAGTCCTGCGACGCTACGTTTGCCCAACATGTCAGCTCGCTGGTCTCTCTAATCTTTTGTGACTGACGGGTAGAAGGCAACGTTGTGACACTTACAAAAAAGAAGCTTGTGGAGCATTGAAAACATCGGCTGCTGGCAGCTGCGTCTTTAAGCTTCTGGAGAGGCAGAAATATTTGAAAAGAATTGATTCCAGGAATCTGTTAGCTTCCCTTTGATGACTTACAGGGCTGAATTAGGAAGGAATCCAGTGAGAAATAGGGGCTAGAGGAGGAAAAGTTTTCCTTTCGTCAGAGACCTTGGCTCTCACGTTGCAAGGATTTGTGGTTTGATTCTTATTTATTACTCATGCAAAAAACATTTGCATATTTATGGCGCTGTAAAACCACCTAGACAAAAGTTATCCATCCAGAGGCTTACATCATTTCATTCCAGAGGGTTTATTTATACCAACCACCAGTAGAGCCAGCAGAGATATTTCCTTTGTTTTCAGATCGACTACACCAGTGGTTCCTTTTCTATCAACTGACAAACCCCCGCTTTCAACTGATGACAATAACAGTTCAGAACTACTGGTGAACTGTACAATTAACCCAAAAAGTAAAAAAAAAAAAAAAGGAATAATAACTGCATGAAGATTATTTCAATGGAGCGATTCGGGTGAATTTCAGAGCAGAATAATTCTTGTAAATATCATATTAGAGATGATTTCTAATACAACTCTCTGCCTGCACAAATGTACTTTTTTTTAGAATGTTTAACAATCATGCATACTTAATAAGCTCGTGTTTTATTCAGTGTTTTTGTCCTGATGCTTGGCCATTGTTGTATTCTTTTTCTTTGCTTTAATTGCAATACTTTCACAATGCAGTGCGAGAATGTGGGAAGGCTCTGTGACTGAGGTACAAGCCAACTGTATATTATTCGTTTTCCAACCCCTTAAAATCAAAAAGGCTTTGCGACCCCCCCGCTGTGAAGCTTTTGTGACCCCTTAGGGGGGGGGGGGTTGTGACCCCCCAGGTTGGTGAACCAGTGGACACAACAGACACACATTTAATAAGCCAACCAGACCAGCGAGTGTTTTGGTAGTTTTACACTGAATAAAATGTGTACGACAGGAAAAACCCATACGATTTGCTGAGAGGGTAAATCTGCGCACTGCACTTCAAGTCTGTTCGGCGTAGATTTAAAATAAGATGCCGGTGGTTTGACATGGCTGCACCACAGGCTACAAAAAAATCCAGCTGATGCACAGCTGTGTTCACGCCACAGATTAGACTCATTCTAATGAGGCTGCCTTCATAACCGCGGACCATATCTTTGGGTCATTTGGCACCTACTGAGATCAGCAGACACAAATGTGAAAGGAATGCTTTGTGGAGAAAAGACCGGTCAAATAAAGGAAGACTGAATCAAACCGGTCCGTCTCTGAGCACAACTCTATTCCCAGACGATGGAGGGAAGCTGTGATTCGTATTAGTTAAGCCTTGGCAGCGGCTTTCAGCGTGGACTGGAAGCCATTAACAGCTTGTGAATGTAGACGGTGCAACACTCCCCCAATTAGCGGCTCTCTCTGCAAGTTTCGGCTTCAGATACGGAGAAGCCGAGCAATCCTTCAGAGACGCGTCGAGACGGTGTAAATAAAGCCATGAGCAGCAGATGAGAGCTCCTGTTTAAGACGTTCACAAACAAAGTCATAAAAGAGGACCACCAACAGTGTCACGTGTCAAGTATTATGACTCCATGACAGTATTTTAGGGGTCGTTAATGAAGTCTAATTAATTAGTGGATCTAGATCTACGATTTGACATATTCAGATCTATGATGGATGATTTTAACGTTTTCAATCAGCATAACTCAAAAGCTCTCGTTAACAGTTTAAAGATGATATAAAACAGAAAGGGTTGAAACAAGCGAACGGAACGATAAAAGGCAAAGCTGTGGAATAGCCCGGGCATAACATGTTGAGACGACACCATGTCTGTCCAGGTCCTGTTGCAGGTTTCAAAATTCCTGTTTCCTAAAAGATGAAACTGTCAAGAGAGGTACATAGTGACGCAAGAGCATCATGAATCCAATAGTCCTTTATAGAAATAAAGGCCACGAGGACTCGTTAGTCAATTTAACGTCAACCCTGAGTGATTTAGTTCCCTCAACGTTTTGTGGAGACAGAAGTTTATTTTGGAAAAGACACAATATATAAATATATATAATATTGTCCCTGACTATTGATGCTAGAGGAGTACCTGAGCGTCATAGTTTGAAATGTAGGGCTACTGACCAAACCTCAGGATGGTAGAGATTATAATCCTGACTAAGATTTTCAACTATCTAGAACTAAACTCAAACATGTTCTTGTATATTTCTGAACAAAACAGGCTCAAAATTAACTACAATTTGCCATTGTTATGTGAGTCACGGTGCAGCGATCCAAAGAAAATACTGAAAGTAAAACACAGGCAGAAACAGAAAAACAAAAGAAAAATGTAGCAACGACGACAAAGAAGACGAGCAGAAAGCAGACAAGGTGAGCACACGAGAAAGAACAGGAGGGCGACGACGAGCGACAGGTGAAATTCAAAATCAATCGCAAAGGCGGGAAACAAACAAAGGCGGGAAGTAAAACAGGAAACACTAGAACAAACAATGGTTAGTTTGTTAGCCTTAAAGAAAATGTGTGTCCTGTTGCAGCAGATCGAGGAGGGAGAAAAGTAGAAGTAGAAAAAGTATAATATATATATATATATATATATATATATATATATATATATATATATATATATGCACAGGCAGCAGAAGGATATTTAACAAGATTACAATGTACAACTCTATTGAAATAATTGTGTGTTTTGAAAAGAGCTTGTACTGTTCCTCTTATCACCGACACGCTGCACACCGCTGCCCCTCAAGAAACAACCTCGTCTTCAAGCCGCGATCGCTTCGTTTTCCATCGTTCTTTTGTCTCGTACACTGCGCAACCAACCGCACGCTCTTATTTCTGGTGACTAAAATGACAGGTTCAGCTAACTATGTTAGGATGAAACTTCTGAAATAGCATCTTGGGAGAGCTCTGGAAAAAAACAATGTCTTCTCTTTCATGTGTCACTGCAAACCACTTCCTCGCGCAAGAGAGCTCCGAGTAAGCAACGAGGTCTGTTGTGCGTGAAGAACGTTTTTTTTTTTTTTCTGCCACTGTGCGCCACACACTGCAATTGAGGTTGGTGTAAAAACAGACCTCACTTTGTCACGCCGACGGTAAGCCTACTGCACGGCTTGTAACGGCCATTGTATCCCTTACTTCTTCTGTCCTATCGGCCTTTATTCAAACACAGAGCTGGTGGAGCGATCTCCGGTAGCGGCAGGGTTTCATGGGGTTTCATTCTGGACTGGGACCTCACAGAGACAATGATGTAGGTTTTGTTTGCTCCTCTAACCCACCACTCAACACCCCTCAACAGACTCCTTCTCTTCTATGTTTTAACAACCTCTTTGCCTCGGCCTTTTTCCTAAAATCTCTTCCTGTGAATTACAGACCGGGTCTTATTTTTTTTTTTCTACCCCCCCTTCCATTCCAGGGAAGTGGTGGGGAGGAATTATTGCTTGTTTAAATATAAACTAAAGTGCTGGCCCCTGCGTGGCACGAGGTTCTCAAAAGCTGCTAGCCGACCACAGAGGAAACAGAGCGCTGCTGTTCTAGCGCGCTCCTCCTCTGTCGGAAGGGAACGTTCAAAGGGAAGCCGCGTCTGAACGCGAGGAGGCCATCGCTCCCCCCCCCCCCTCATGGTTTCCACACCTTCTACTGTTGGAATAAGACACCGGGATTTTCTTTCATATTCTATCACTTAGTGACAGACATTTGAGCGGCACCTCAGCAGAACAGTTTAATTCTACCGCAAAATAATCAAGTTTGACGTTTAAATTCCAAAACATCCACAGTTGATGGTGGTGTTGCGTTTTATTTATGTTTTAAGCTAATGCAGGAAAACCACCGGTCCACCTGATCTTCACCAAGGTGCTGGAAGTACAAAACGTCCAAACTGACACCTGCACACGTAGATCACTGCAGTGTACACTTTAATTATCATATTTATTGAGCTAAAACATACATAAGCAGCTTCTGTGGACGCCCCTCGCTGCCTTAGACAGTTCTTTTAACCTGATTAAACAATATAATTATATTACATGATTATGAAACACCACACCTGTTTGCAGAGAAACAGTAACACACTGTAAAAGAAACAAGGTGAGCGTCAATAGGCTACAAATTAAACTGCAGCCTCCCATCAGGCCTATTTCTAACATGATTGAACCTTCTAAAAGAAGACATACATGTAACAGAACCATAGGGCCTGTATTAAAATCAGACTCTCCCTGCCAGTGATCACTAGCAGCATGAACATTTGGAATGTAAAGATCTCGGCCTACTTGATATTGACGTAATCGTCTTTTGCAGAGTGGTCCTTGAGATTGCAATGAATCAGTTGATGCCTAACTGTAGGCATAGATAGCCGTACCGCGAAAGAGGCTAAATTATTGCTCCAAATTTGATCCGTCTTTAGCGCGAGGTCCGCGACACCTCAATGTAAGATGTGTGCTTCTGTAATAATAGCTTCAAAAAGAGGCGATCTCGCTGCTCAATGACCGGTGTGCATCGCTGGCGGCTCTTGTCAGAATCATCCGGCTCGGACAGCTTGCGTTTAGAGACGAACGGCGGGGCGGACTAAACCATTTTGTGGGTGAGAGGGACCTCAGACAGCCTCACTTATTCTTTCTACAAAAAAGTTCAGTCTCTCTACTGATTTATTCAGCCAATTCGAAATTAGTTACAACACTAATAACATGCTTATTACTTACTCCTTGTTGGATTAATCCCTCTCTATTTGATAGAGCAAGGCCTTGGCTCTAACGTTAACGATCTACTGCAGTCTGTTGGTGTTAAATATCCTGTAAAATGTGATGCAATTCATTCCCAAGAGGAGTTATCATCACTGGAGATTAACCTGGTTTTCAGTGACTTAGCGATCTGATTCAGCTCAACAAGATGTATCGGCTCTACCACGGGGAGCTGGTGCACATAATGACCCACTCTTCTTCTCCTCTTAACGTCTCTGAGAAACACAGCTCTGACGCTCAGCTCTGACGCTTTTCAGCATGTCAGTTGTTTTGGGTTTTAAGGGTGGAGAATGCCATGATGGCGCGTGTGAAGTGAAAGAGAACAACGCGAAGCGAAACAAAGCTTTTGATGCAGACAAAAGAAGTTACAGGCAGAATACAAAGAGCCGTCGGTGACCTCGGTTGCCTATTTGTGCTTGTCAGATTCCCCAGTGCTGCAGGCCAATTAAGGATTAATGAGGAGTAGAAGTGTTTACTTAAAGCAAGTGAACAGAACTAAAACATGACAGGTTAAAACACGGCAGTCGTCTCTTCAGTTTATCTCCGGGCTTTTGTCAGCGAAGGCAGCAGGGATTATTCTGTGTGTGTGTGTGTGTGTGTGTGTGTGGTCTGAAGACCAGGACAGAAAGAAGAGAGACAGAGAAAGAGAACGAGGAACGAGGAGAGGATGGATCAAGACAAAGATGCCCTTTTTCTTCGTGCCGTTTTACAGACGTTTTGCAAGCATTTTTGTGACGGCAGAGCTGTTCTTTCTCACCGATTATCAAATTCAAAGGATGCAGCCAAAAGCTGGCGATGAAATGCCCCCGACCTCTGAATCACCGCTCACACTTTCAGTTTGTTCTGCAATTTAATTTGATGTTATATATATATATATATATATAAGCATGTCACCACTGCACTGAATCAAAAAACGAGGATTTGTCCAAATCGTTTCTCAATATTGGAGGCGTTACATCCTCCCGGTCTGACGGGCAGCTTTCCTGACTGCGACGGCGAGGGTCGGGCTGGCCCATGTTCACCGCCGTCATAAATAGAAACATAAAAAGTCAGCCCGGGAATGAATCGGCCGTTCGGGAGACTTCCCATCTTCCCGATGGCCAGTCCCCCCCCCCCCCCCCCCGGGCCGAATATGCGTGAAGTATAACAAACCGGCGTTTCACTTTGATTAGCGGGCTGACGTCTGACTGAAGTCACTGAGAGGTCACGAGGCGTGAAAAGGAAGAGGCGGATAACAATGCCCCTCTTTGTCGTTCCCTCTTTGTTCTCACAGAATACAGGAGACAAATATTGCTGCTTCTGCTGCAGTCTTGAGCTCTTTACTGGTCTTAAGCAAAGCTAAGTACTGAATGAGTTCAAACTTGTGCTATGCACACACATGGATGGATACATATCTGCAGAAGATCAGCAAGGGATGGAAGCAGTGATTAAAGATGTTACGAGTGAAGACAAGATAAATAACGTTGAAGAACAGACAGGAGGAAGGAGAATAACATGGCTGTCTTTGTGAACACTTGAGAACTATTGTATGCGATGATAAACAGAGAAGACAATTTGTCACACAAAAAGCACTTCTATCTCTTAATTCCTACTTTCATTTCAGGGGCTTGAATGAATCCCCCCCCCCCCCCCCTCCCCCCCCTCCCCGAGGGTCAGAGGACCTCTTTGTGAAATGTTATTTTCTCCATCTCAATCTCACGACACAATGACATTCTGTCTGACTGGATCTAAAAGATACGGAGCAGGTTAACAGGGTTCATGGTGTCATATATCAGGGTGATACGGAGCAGACACACACTTTAAAAGTGGAAACAATACTCGCCCCAGAAGATGAGAACATTACAGAGTTTTGAAACCGTTTGGAGTTAATTTAGTTCGATTTGTTGTGCGTTTTAGAACTTTTCCAGGGTCCATCGCAAACAATTTCAATCCTTGAAGGAAGACTTATGGTATTGCTATCCTCTCTCTCATATAAGCTGCACATCATATAACATCAGGAAAATAAAAGATCGCACAGGTGCCAGATGTTCTGAGAAATGCTACGACTGTCGGCGCCGTACGTACCACAGGGAGAATGGAGTAGCGGATGGAGAATCCCGGCTCAGAGGGGAAGTACTCATCGGAGATGAAGCGGATCCTGATCTGACTGCCTTTAGAAGTGTGACTAGCCGGCGCCGACTGAGACCCGCACCAGCGACCCAGGACGGCGTTCTCGGTCGGATCCTCTATCTCCACAAAGTCGTACCTGGTAGAGTGGATGAGACATAGAAACCGTTACTGTTGGTCTCTGGGACAGCGCCGGTCACGGGCCCACTCTGAGGCGGTGATCGATTATTCATGACATTCGTTATATAACACAAGTTTCAGCTGCCATCGGCCTTGTTTGAGCTTCCACACGGTGCGTTTAGATCTCTCGACATGCACGTTAGCTTTCAGTGTATTTCGTCGCTCGTTGTAAAGCTCGTCAGCACCTTTTGATTTCGCCCGTGGTGCTTTCTCCTCAGCTCATGCCTTGCCCTTCTGAACGTGAGATTGTTAATATCAATAAAGCTGCCAAGGGAAATAACGGTTTAACCTCATTTGGAAAAAGAAAAAAAAAAAAAAAAAAAAAAAAGGTGACAATAGCCCAGCTGTGAGAGATGAGATTTGTTTCTTATTTACTGCCTGAATTAAAAAGAAAGAAAGATGGACGGAGGATTGCCAGCGTATTGAGGACAGATCTCAGGTCGGTTGACGGCGCAGCATTAGCGGCCGCTCGTACTATTTAGCCGTTATTGCTGCTGATGCAGCCTTTTTTACAGGCCTATTACGCCGACGCTACGTGTTGTCAATGAAATATGGTTTTAATTAAACCTCGAGCTCATTGCATTGTGCTGTGTGTTGATTGTGGGAGACTGCGGGCCTCTTCACTTGGACTCACTTGTCTGAAAACTCACGTGTAAATCGTGAGATTTGCATGATTGCTGGTGTGTGCTGGATGAACTGTTTTTTGGACATGAATATGAAAAGGTACAGAATGCAAAGCTCCATGCAAATAATTCTTCAATGACGTTGTAATCTAATTATCCTTTATTATATTGAGTCATATTTCTATTTGCAGTGTCAGCAACTCTCACGTACCCTTGTATAATATTGTGTTTGAGGAAATCACGTGCATAAAATATATTTGACATGATGGGTTTCATGGGTTTAAATCACTTTAATAATTTGATTTAATTTAGTGTCATTTAATGTAAACTACGGTTTAATAAAATATAAGCAAAATCAGCATTTTGCTTGTTGTGGGGATCAAACTTCGTGACCCTGTAGTTACGTGACTGTCTCTCTCTCTCTCTCTCTCTCTGCACCGGCCACCCTGCCAACCCATAATACCAGTAAACATGAAGCGCAGGAGCGCATGGCCACGCTCCAGACTCCCTCGGTGTGCCAAGGCTAACATCGACCAACCTCAGCACTTAAGACGCGCAGGTCAGGAGTTCAGCCTTTATTATTTATACCTGTGTGTAACCAGCGGCCGCGCTGCACATTCAGTAACAGCCTTGTATTCACTGACTCTCTTCGCTGCCTGGGATTAATCACTTTGCCATTTGCGTCAACAAGGCACGCTAGCCTCTTCTCGGTCGCCGCTGCCAATTCGGATATTTGGATTCCGACGACATTGTTTACATTTTGCGCAGGCTTGACAGATTCACTTCAAGCTGGTTTCAATAAAACAACACGGAGGGACATGAGCGAGACTAAAAATGGATTTTCTGTGATGTTAAATAAACTGAAGGGGGGGGGGGGGGGGGGGGGGGGTCGATAAATTCACTGACTCCGCTGCCTTTGATTTGGAAAGTTATACAGGAAGTTTGTAATCTGCACAAACAAACGCATTGGGTAAAGGTAAAACTGAAAGTGTGCTTTTGCGAAACCGTTAATTCAGTTTAAGTGTATGTTAGACATTTAAACATTCCTTTAAATAAGTGCAAACCAGACTGGCATGACATGTTTGTTTTTTTGGAAGAGGGATGAAACATCAGTTTAGCTTCTCAATGGAGGTCAGTGAAGAGAGCAGCCGTCCTCTCTCAGACGGCTCCAGAGCTTTTTTGACAGATGGCTCATCAATAATGCAGGACGCCCTGATCATTACACATCGCCATGTGTTCGGAATCACCGTGTCAAACAGCGGTTTCTCAGATTTACAAATGCACTGACATACATACCGAACTGTACGTACACGAGGATCAGAACGACAAAGGAACCTTATTGCGCATTGGCACCGGCAGATGGGATTGCCTTCCGTGCACAAAAACGCAGGGAGACGGTGTTTAATATTCACAAAGCTCTCTCCTACAAAGTGTTTCTCCTTGTACATTATTAATAGATGCAATATCCACCGCGGCCGTGACGCAGATTAGCAACACAAACACTGTTTCTTAGTCCTCTTTGGACTGGAGGCAGAGAGCAAGACGTGCCTCTCTGAGAACAGTCCTCCCCGTCTCTGAGCCGCCGAGCACGACTCCGCTGCCATGCCAACCAGCGGCAAGACCAATCCCTCCCCAATATGCCTCTCCTCCAGTGGATTTGGTGAGACAAACAGAATAGCAGATGAGCATCTCGGGCTCCACAGCTTCCCCTCTCATCTTAGCTCCGGGCTAAGCTACCGAAGCCGAACACATCTTCTACCGTTGTTTGTTTTGTTGTCCCCCCCCCCCCCCCCCCACTGCTGTGAATCTGCAGGACGGGGGAGATTACCGGGGCCCGTTTATTTGCATCACATTGTGCGGTGACACAAGGGTGTAGCAGCGTATCAATAACTCTGTGTGGAATGAAGTTCAAAAGGGGGCATTTTGTGAATCCGTTTTTTTAAACACACATGAAAGATACACTAGATATGAAGACTTGGCCAGAGGCTAGTGCATGTGGAAGTGTGCATGTGGGACAGAAAACGTGTGAGAGAGAAAGAGAGGAAGAGAGGAAAGACAAGTACACACACTGGTGAATGTACGTCTGTTCCTGCATGCTTCTGTTCATCCCTCTGCAAGAGTGTGTATCTTGGGATCCGATCAAAACCTTTTGGGCCTCGGTCTGGATGTGAAAGGTGGGAGCGGCAGACGTGGCGATGCCTTGCGTGACCCTTGAAAAAGGATGCTGTCATTGCCTCTCGCCCCGTCTCCCTCGAGGACGCCGACTAGTGCGGTCTTGTACGGGCGGGACGGCACAAAAAGTCTCAACAGAAACCTCATCCGTCAACGTGCACAGAAGTGTGCTGAGGGGCTCAGATTACCCGCGCTCACAAACAGAGTCACGCATCCTGAATGGCAGCACCTGAGACAGTTACATCCAAATCCATCAGAATCACAAACACCTCATTGATCAATGAAAGTGGATGCACACCGATTCACGTCCTCTTTTAATGATCTGATGTACAGGTTGAAGAGATGCATGTTAATCCGTGTCCAACACAAAGCGTGTCATTCACCCTGTCATCCATTAGGGGGCTCTCCAGGAATGACTAGCGAGGTCACCCTCCCCCAGCGATTCTCCAGCATCCAGATGATTTGGGCTCCTCCATGCTAACCAGTCAGTGGTGATATATTGACAGCGGGGCACTGCGCATAATGCACCGAGGGTGAATCGATCGATCGGCGGGGCTCGGAATCCCTGTTTGAATTGAACGGCAACAGAGGCAAACCCAGACAGTAATTGAAAGTGGGCTCCTCAATAAAGCAGAGGATGCATTGTATGCATGTGTGTGTGTGTGTGTGTGTGTTGCTAGTCAGAGGGTGTGTTGCCTGTCTTTCGAACAACCACACGAGGAGCTGAAAGCATCGACTGCGTCAGGTGAAACGGGCCGGTCTGAACCGCGTCATCGTGACCGCGTCTCGGGGCGAAAACAAATCACTCCGCTGCTTAATTTTCAATATGCAATAGCTGCTGTACGGCAGACCAAAAGGCAATTTCACAAATGGACACACTCTAAATCTTTAAAAGGTGGTCGACAACACGGGGGAGGACGCGTTTTAACCACGGCCCCCACATTTATACGGCCTGCCGACCTGTGAGGCCTACGTCTTCTCAAGGAGATCACTCAAGTTAAGAACATTTCCATTTAGACAGACATCTATAAACTATTTAAACAATAGACTGAGCTTAATGGAGGTTGGCACATTTGTCAAATCAGTGATAAAATGCCCCAACAGCCGAGGTTCAAGGACAGTCAGGAGGAAATGACAGGAACTTCCCTGACACATGTTGCTAATCATCAGGACAGCAGACAGTGAGACATATTCTTACTTGCATATGCCATCTTCTGGGTCCTCCAGACCAAACCTCTCATCAAAGGTGAGCTGGATCCTCATGTTGTTGGTGGCCACCAGTCTCCAGACCAACACAGTATTCCTGGGATAAGTGTGGGGGAAGTCTGGGCTGTGAACCATTCCCTCTGCAGACACTGTAATGATCTTCTCCTGATGGGAATCTTGCACTCCTAAAACAGAAATCAGATTGTGTTTTTGTGCTTCGCATCTACTGTAGTTGTTTGATTGAATACATTAGAACCCAGGTGCATTATTTCACTGACGAGGCCTTGGGTTGGCATAAAGAAGCACAAAAGATATGATCAATATGAAATATTGAGCAGCTGTCCAATAAGAAAGGACTTAGAAGAAGGAGCACCTGATTGACGCTCCCTGCTTTATTCATCCTTTGACAGTCTTGTCTGGAGAACACTGACCTATCTGGCTCCTACTCAAAGTATTGTTATTTATTACAGGCAGATTATTAAACGATTGGCCAATATTATTATTACATTGTCTTTAACCGTAACATGCATGAACAGATACAGGAAAATATACAAACACACAATGAAAAACGTTCTGTGGTAATTAAGCTTTTACAGAAATCTAAAGGACAAATTTAAGCAAAATGAAGGATATTTGTCATTATTGATGTTTCAATTTCCATTATAGGAATGAGGTGTTAAACCTCAGTGAAGGAGGCAGCTGGGTCATGCTCGGGGCTTTGCTCTGATGAACACAGAGGTTGAGGGGCAGCTGTCTGGTAAGCTTGAAGAAATGTGGAAATGGAAAGTCTGACGGCAACAAATCACACGTGTTGAGTGGAATAGTGAGAATGTCCAAGTTTAAAAAAATCTACAATCAGTAAAGGAACAGTGTGTAACATTTAGGGGAATTCATGGGCAGCAATGGAATGCAATATTCACAACGTATAATCACCTGAAAGTAAGAATGGTAGTGTTTTAAAAAAATCCATTTATATCTACGTAGGAAGCGGCTCATCTTGCACCGCCATGTTTCGACAGAAGCCCAGAACGGACACTGACTCTGCCGAGAGCCGTTCATGTTTTAGGGGATCTGAAGGGATGAGTACCGAAAGCCGGTATTAAATTAATTCTTAAATAACCAGAGTATTGATAAACCCTGACGTTACTGGTGTTCGTGTTAGTATTTCTTTTATGTAATTTAATATCACGCTGCATCTCACATCTGCTCCGCTCTCTCTGTCGGGCTGAGCTTCTCCAACTGCGCACACACACACACACACACACACACACACACACAGGAAGTGAGAGCAAAGAGGCCCCTGTGGTTGTTGTCACCACTGTACAAGTTTAAAACATTAGCTCAATGCAGAGTACTTCAAAGGGAACGCTGCCTGACAGGTTTCCTCTCATAAAGCCACCATCAGGGTCCACTGGGACCAGTCCGAGCTCGTCACTGAGCCCCCCCCCCCCGGGTCACATCAGGACTCCTCACCTTCAGGAGAAAAACCACCGGGATGCTTCCACCTGAGCCTCGAAACCACTTCAACGATCAACAGCGTGAAGCCTTGTTTTCAATTCACCGGGTCAAAATGATATCTTAAATACGAGTACGTGAGGAGAAAGATGCCACCAGTTTTAAGTTTTAAGCAATCAAAATCAATAGAAAGTTGTCAACTTGTTAGCTGGCACATTGGTAACCAAGTGTCAGTCGGGTTTATGAAAGTCTGCGGAGTTTTAAACGTCGGACTTAAACGGTTTCCTCATTTTGGTTAAACTACAGTATCATGGTTTCTTTGCACACAGAGCACTTGAGACAGTTTTCCAGTTGGAAGGTGGAATGCACTTTTGGTGAAGCCAGGCTAGCCGTGTTTCTGTTTCTGTGTCGGAGATTACACTGATACACGTATCCCATCCCCAGGCTATTCCAATTTGCGTGAGCAGTGTTTATTTTTGTCCCGCTGATGATCGTTCAGTATGCATAAACCGATCCAATAATACGTCTCGCTGTCGAAGGAGCCCAGCGGGGGCCGAACGCGCTCCGGAGAAGGAGCACGCTGCTGGAAGTTTGTTGTATAAGTGCATTAAAACGGATGAGTAACTGTTTCCCCGGTGCAACTTGTTAGACACATTTATACTTGGAACACATTTTGAACTTAATTACTCTTTATTCTGTCATGAGGCTGATTCATTCTGAGTTTGTTTTTCTGCTCGCGACAGAAACAAAAACACAGGTTTCAGTTTGTGCCGTGTTCTCACCCTGTGTGATGTCAAATAACTGTTCCACAGCAACGCCGAGTCCCTCAGTGCGGCTCCAAAGACAACACGTCTGTCTTAAGGAGTGGCCACTGGAAACAAACCAGAATCAGAAGGGTGCTGTCTGTTTCTCAGTGTCATTTAAAGGTGGCAGATTCAACACTCACGATTCTTACTTAGCTGTATTTCTGTTATTGTAGTGTAGAGCGAGTTATGCTTAGATTTATGCATAGTAGTTCATATTTTAAAATGGTATATATCTTCACTTTAAATGTTAAATGAGAAAAGGCTCATGTGTTCAGCCTGGTTTCACCCAAAGGCTCGTGATCTACGCGATGAGTTGGGAATGAGAACGGCGTTAAAATGCGTAATGCGACGCGCAAAATGTCCTCAAAAGAGACCATTGGTGGGTTACATAACATAAATCTATCAGTGAACTTTCTCTTCATTTTCTGCTCTTGTTTTTTTGTTTTGTTGATAGAAACCAACCTCTCTCCGATCCAATAAAAACACAGCATTCTAATCAAGATGTAGCTTGATGACATCCGCACTTAACTCTCCTGGCATCCCCGCCGATTCTGTCCATCTCATCGTCTAAAGAGACGAAAGCAGCAGTGACACTTGACGAAACAATTACTGCAGATCACAGATATGTTGGTGGTGAGCCAGGTGGGAACAGATTGAATGACAGATGTGCCAGATGCAAAGTAAAACAAAGCGCAGTCCAGTCACCACTTCTCAATGAAGACAAGAGTTTGGCCTCAAGCTTCTCTGGCCAAACCTATCTATCTATCTATCTATCTATCTATCTATCTATCTATCTATCTATCTATCTATCTACCCCTCTCTCTCTCTCTCTCTCTCTCTCTCTCTCTCTCTGTCTGTCTGTCTGTCTGTCTATCTGTTTCTCTCTCTCTCTCTGTTTCTCTCTCTCTCTCTGTCTGTTTCTCTCTCTCTCTCTGTTTCTCTCTCTCTCTCTCTGTCTGTTTCTCTCTCTCTCTCTCTCTCTCTCTGTCTGTCTGTCTGTCTGTCTGTCTGTCTGTCTGTTTCTCTCCCTCTGTCTCTCTCTCTCTCTCTGTTTCTCTCTCTCTCTCTGTCTGTTTCTCTCTGTCTGTCTGTCTGTTTCTCTCTCTCTCTCTCTCTCTCTCTCTCTCTCTCTCTCTCTCTCTCTCTCTCTCTCTCTCTCTGTCTGTCTGTCTGTCTGTCTGTCTGTCTGTCTGTCTGTCTGTCTGTTTCTCTCTCTCTCTCTCTCTCTCTCTCTCTCTCTCTCTAGACGTTATATGTAGCACTGGAGGATCAAACATCCTATATGTTGTGGTTCACCCTCTTAACAGGGTTACTAACGACGTGATCATATAAATCTAATTAATCTTCCTAATTTTGCCCCAGAAGTCAATATTTATTCGATTTTTTTGCAGAAAGGCCTGAAATGAACGTCTGATTGCTCTTTTAATCTTTGGTGCTAGTAGAGGCAATGCACCGGGTTTGATTGACTGTTTTTATATCCATTCGCTGGCTCAGGAGGAAACAAGCCGATATCTTTCATGCCATTAAAGCTCGGCCCTCGATCACAATGACATGTTTTTAATTACAGCGCCGTTACTGTGGGCTCCGACATGCAGCCTCATAAAGTGAATGATGTGAACAAAAGTGATTCTTTAATAGACAGGTCCAGATGTACTGCATTGCACGTGTGATAGCGGGTACATGTGGTATTAATAGAAGAAGAAAAATAAATCTACTTGCACAATTATAAATAATATGTCTGCTCTGAAGGACTCTCTGCGGATAATTCACTGGGACAGTCTGGTAAATGATGACTGGAATGTGGAAGGGAAATCTGAGGTGGCTGTTGCAGAGAGGGGGGGGGGGGGGGGGCAGAAAATGCCTGGACATGAAAGCAATAATAGGATAGCAATCCTGATGAAAAGGTTTTCCAGAGATCTGCGTGGATCAAATCATTGCTTAATCCACAGAGTCTGCAAACATCCTGCTTAATCCTCGATGCACTCATCACCAGTAATTGCAGCAGGTGAGGGGAGCGACGCTCGCTTTTGCATTCCTCTCCGGTTCAGCTCTCTGTGCATGAAGCTCAAGAATGAACTATCCCGTGTGATTCTATCGCCGTGGATCTTTTTGTTCACGTGCATCAAAGCAGAAACTCCGTGAGAGTGTGCGCTCCTTCAGAGCAAACCGATCTTTGAGCCAGATCCACGAGGCCACAGACCAGCCTCCTTCTACTTTAGCTTTTCTTTATCCTTACCGTGAACAACGGTCTCTTCGTGCCTCTCTCTCTCTGTTCCACCTTCCCATCGATATCCTCCCTTCTCTGTAAAATGCAAAGACGCGCTGCCGGTCGGATCCCGGGCGTAACTGTGACTTGAATGTGACCTCACTCTCCGGGTCAACCAATGTCACCTAATGATCAGAGCAGCGGTCCCCTAGAGTGAATTACCTCAAACATGACTTTTCCTTGACCTACTTTTTTTTTTCCCCCCTCTTGTGAGGAAAGTAGAGCCGACTATTAAGGGAGGAAGTGACTCTGAATAAACAGGAGGCCTATACAGTGCAGCCATTGTGCTTTGTTCACACGTTGGTGGGTGAACCATTCATGCTGTTAAACATTAACCTTTCCCCTGACAAAAACAAAAACTGACGCGTACATGAAGAGAACCATGTGCGCGCTTGTTATACGAGAGCACACAAGCGTCGAACAATTAGTATTATTTCATAAACAATAATTACGAATACTGCTACTACTGCTAGTGAGGATCAGAGGCAAATTATCGAAGGATTACAAGATGAATACACATACTAATATACACAGAAAACAAATACACACAATCAAAACCCCACCCCCTTCAAGAAAGCTAATGCACACACAGACTCACATGCATGCATATCCAGATGCATTAATGAATGGTAGATGTCCTCAAGCTAGGATTAACTAATGAGAACCTCTTGTCCAGACTGCTGCATGTTCCTCATAAAAAAACGAAAAGAAAGAAAGAGAGCGGGAGTCATGAGAACCGTTCATTCTGGCTTCTGTTAGGCTCACTAAATTCATCTTTCCTCACAGGGTATCATTACAACGTCCCACTACTTAGCCTCGGAGTTTATCTGGTGGTCATACCGCATGATATAGTAGACGTAACTATGCCTTTCTTCTGGAAAAGTAGGAACATTTCGGCCTGAGAAAGCAATAAATATCTCCGCCTGCCTCAAATATGAGGTCATATAAGATACTTTTAAAAGGTGAACTGCTGTTATTTACAACTTCGACTGGTACAGATTTAAATTAGAAAACGTGTAAAACTACTATAGGGCCAGATCAGACTGGAATGGATCACTCTGCCGTTGGGGTTGTTATTTGCCCAGTCAAATTAGCCAAATTGTTATTTTCACACATTAAGGGCTAAAGATTGGTGCGGCACCACATCGTGTTCTCCCAGCAGCCTCACGCATCACGGGTAACCACTCAGGACAGCTACTTCCTGTCCGGTAATCGACAGCCGAGTCGCTGCGACACTAAATCCAGATTGTTTTTAATTTCAGCCCCGTTACCTGCTGATCACAATGAATGTGAGGCCCTGAGCAACAGAGCTGGAAAAAAAAAAAAAAAAAAAAAAACGTTGTCAGATGATGAAACTGTACCCAACAAAGAATCCCATTTCTGTTTTTTTTTTTCTTCTGTTGCATGCCTTTCAGGCTCGACGCAATCACTCCGACATCTGCTGCTTATTAAGACGGTGCACTGGTAACTACAGGTGCAGTAAATTCCCCCCACCCTGCTCGGGATATTTAATGCTTTTGGGTTTACAGTCAGTTGGGAAAAGAAAAAAAAGGGGGGGGGCTGAAACACGCCGTGGGAATCCTTTTCATACCATTAAGAAATAATTTGGCTGGGCGGACCCTTGAGCAGCGGTTTTATCTGCACACGCTCCTGTGTGTGATGAGGACGCAGGCGTGACGGGTTTGACTCCCTGCAGAGGTAAAAACAGGTCTTAATAATCTAGTGATTGTTTAATTACATTACATTACATTTACATTTAATGCATGTATGTTGGCATGATACTGACATATCGGTATCGTACGTTTTTACAAACGACTGATACATTGAATGCCTTTTTTTGCATTTCGTCAATTTCAGCAAGTGACCAAAAGTTATGTTAAATGGTATAATAACCAGTATAACTAGAGGGGAATATTACTAAGGGGGAGGGGGATGTGTTGTGGATGTGTCAAACCAACACAGGACTTTCAACCTGGAGCTGTTGGTTTTCCCCAAAATGAATCATAAGAGCCGATTTGTTAGCGTGAGTTACGGTTGTTATGCGTTATGTTCTTTTTTTCTAAATTTAACAGAAGTACTTTTGCTGCCTTCACTTGGTATTTTGTGTGTCTGTAATCATGATACAAAGTACCGTAAGTAAAGTATTTTTAGTTTTTCAATATTCAACGTGGTTTTGCAGAAACCTACAATGAACAACGTGTTTATCTGGCGTCTGGAATGCGATACACAAAATATCCTCTTGCCCTGAGAAAGATCATTTATTCATTTATTCTTTGTCAATGTCTTCATCACATGCTTGTACTGTGTACACGGTGTGTACAATGTGCGTAAAGTGTTGTCATTTTATTAATAATGAGCGTGAATGCCATTTTTTTTTCTACATTTAAGATGTTTTGAATCGATACAGTGGGATTGACAGCGAAGTCAAAGCTTCACAGTCAGGCTTATCTCCACACATGGTTCGATGATTAGAGACCGTCTCATGGCACAATGTCACAGATAATATTGAACCAATATTGAGCCAATAACCGTCTGACCTGCTCAAGTGCCTTGAGCAAAAAATAAATAAATCCAGCAGAACTCCTGATTTCAAGTCACACTGGAAACCATCTTTTTCCCCCACGAATTAAATAAATGATAATATCTTTAATATATGACCGGCAGTCAAGATCGTCTTGATGCTTCAGCGCATCGCTTATTGGAAAGTAAATATCAACGACCTCTACCACTCGATCATTTACAATTAGTATAACGTTATATCAAATTTAACTCCAGTATTTGATATTATGCATATTATTATTATCATGAAAGCTCCAGTAACACGGCTATGTGTGCAAATGCAGTTGGTGCCCAAAACCTCCAGGGGGCTCACCGATACTAACTCTCCTATCATCTGCAACCGCTCCACAATGCAACATGTTTGTCACGGTATAAGTAATGTCTATTCAATAACAATATGTTTCAGTGACTCAACATCTTTGCCAGGATTTACAGCATTCAACAGACAGCGATACCAAACCAACCTTTCTGACCTGAGAGAAACAGAGGTTTGTGTGTGACGGAGGAGAACAGCTTGTGTCTGTGCGTGATGAGACCCGTGACAGAGATATTACATCACCGGTCATGATGGAAGATAAGAGCGTGCCAGAAAGCTCACCAGGCCCGTGAAGATCCATTAAGACAAACAGTAGCAGGGCTCTTAGTCAAGCCGTTTCCTCCCCTTTTCACACCGACAGAAAGTGGATAAAAAAAATGCAAACTTCACACTAATGATCTTACATCTCCCTCTTTATGTCGACTTCACTTTCTAAACCTCTTAAACGTCCAGCCCTGACTTCAACAGGTGGACAAATAGGACCCGTGAAAGCCCTTTAAGTGAGGAGGTCAAAAGGTCACACGACATGTAATCAGTCCCCGCAGTGAAAGCACTGAGCCCCTTGGTTTCGCTGTGTCGTAACGTAATAACACGATACTTTATTGATCCCCGCTATGAAATGCTCCATTTCCATGCCCCTTTATCTACAGGGATGCCAGAGACCAGTGACCGTGAAGGGGTCAGGGTGTTAACGACCCGCTCAGGAAGACCGGATCATTCCCAGCAGGGGTGCGGCCCTCAGAGGTCGCCTGACCGAAGGGTGGTCTCTCTTTTTAACCACGGGGTCGACCTGGCCAAGTAGGCAGGACGGACATCTGTCGGCACCTGCTGCAGAGGCAAAGCAACACATCTGCAGGTCGTATCAGATGGCCTCACCCGATACCACTAGTGTGTGTGTGTGTGTTCCTAACTTAGGCAACCTTAAGGGACACATTTCAGACTAAAGACCAGTTATTGCTGATGAAAAGCTGATTTTTGAGTCATTGGTAAAAGTTAGGGTCATTTTAAGTCTCCAGGAAATAAAGGAAAACAATTTAATGTCCCCAAAAGTGATCTAAGTAAACGTGTGTGTGTGTGTGTGTGTGTGTGTGTGTGTGTGTGTGTGTGTGCGGCTGTGTTTTACCTGTCTTGTGTGGACATATAACTGATTTCACGTTCACATTCTGGGGACTAAATAAGGACGACTTCACGTCCTCGTGATGCAAAGCGTTACATTTTCTGGAAGACTTAGTTTGAGGTTAGTGTAAGGCTGGGTTCAGGATTACGACATATTGTAAACTGCATCATGTAATATGTGTGAAAGTAAAACACAAGCCGACATCCAGTTAATTCTCTCGTTAAAAATAGCCAGAGTTGAATAACATCAGAAGCCCTCGAGCCCACAAAGGATTTAACTTCCATAACTGCTATGAAATGCACCCTTAATGCAATGCACAATGTGTTATCTGACACATGATTACAAAATTGTGATAAGATTGTGTAAAGTCACAGCTGCAGGCTGCAAACGATATGTGAATGCACAGAAGTCGTGCGAGCGCAGCGCATGTGATGCTGTGTGAGAGGCGGACACACCGGAGCTGAAGCTGAAAGTCTTTCAACTCCTCAGGCTTCGGCCCGTTAAGCACAGCGACTGGAACTCGTCACCACACAACAGCTCCTCCTCAGGTTACAATGCTTTCCTTCCCCCCCCCCCCCCCCCCCGAGTGATTTCCCGGAGCCTCCAATTAGTGCCGACACTTGTGTTTGGCATTAAGAGAAAGGAAGATCGAGTGTCGGCCTTTTTCACTGGAGCCGTTTATTTGAGTTGACCCGCTGGTATTCTGCGTCTTCGCCCCGAGTCTGGATTTAGACACAATATCAGCACCGAAATCAGAATGAAGAAAAAAAAAAAACAATTTCCTCCACAATGCTGCAGACCGTGACAAACAAGTGATCTCTTGGAGATACGCTGCAGAAAACACGACAGCAACGAGCAGGAAGACAAGAGGAGAGTAAGACAAAGAATCAAAGCAGTTGCTAAAGCCTTCAACAAGGAGCAGTGATCTTAAATGCACAAATATGTTTAATTAGTTTGACTGTATAAGTCCACAAAACAAGTTACAACAGCGTGTAGACTGCGTTACTGCAGGGTGCCCCATATCAACCTCAATTTCCTTGTCATCCATCAATATCAAAGTTAATTATTAAGTCGATGGAATGTTTAGCACCAAAAAAAAAGAAAGTGAAAAAGGCTGCGAGACGTTTCTCACAAACACTGGAGACGGGCCTAACTTAACTTCCCCCTTCTGGCGGGGCACCAGGCGCTGACAGACGAACCACATCTTTTTTAAACTTCTCTCCACAGCTGTGGACGGAAGCTCCGGGCTGCTTTGTAGTCACATCTGTTGAGCCGGACAGCTGGATGTTTTTGGAGAAAATTACAGTTTGATCTGCGGGCCGGGCCAGATTGGAGGACAGCTTTTTTTGCCATACCAGGCCCAGACGCCGCGATTAGGACCGATCAAAGACGAGCATGTGAACGTAGCCGAGAGGATTGATGGCTGATCGCGATCCACTTTGTAGCTCCGTGGCTCCAAGACAGAAACAATCAAATCTGCGATGAGCTTTGGAAGAGGTCAATAAAGGTTCCCAGCTAATGGTTTCTAAAGTGATCTGGGGCTGCGCAGAATTGAGCTTGGAATCTCAATAAAACCCGAGGTTGTAACTTGGACAACGGCCAAATTCACACACTGAGCGAATCTGTTTTCACACTTCGTCCTGCACTCGTTCCATTGCTTTAGTCTAAAACCCTGGAGATCCAAGTAACAGAGAAACCCCAATGCTTTGCTGTACTAAATGTGTTTGCTCTTAAGAAATTAGAGCTTTGTAGCCTCAAAGTAATATCCATCCAATCACAACAGCTGCCTGGATTCCCCCCCAAAAAAAAATCTTATAAAGCCTTCAAAGGTCTGAAGAGATTTTCAGCTGCAGCAAATTGAATGATTAATCCAAATAACAGCGAAGGATACAAGGAAAGGAATGGTTTAATTGTGGCAGTTTAAGGGTAGAATTCTCTGGTATCCGGCTGCGCTTCCAGATCCAGATCGATTTCTTTAAGCGGGTTGCCCTGGATCTCTAATTACTGCTACCCCACCAAGCCTCCGTAACCTTTTGGCCCAGCTGTCTAGAGAAGAGTTGGCAGTGCAGAACTCAGGGTAATGAAAGTGTATTCCTTTCAACCTCTTACCAAAAGGAGGGTTTTTTTCTGAGCGCCGCCGCTCTTTTCCTGCAACGTCCCGCTCTCACACAGACACAGGCCCCGTTGCTACCCACTACGCAGCCACGCTTTCCTTGCTCCGGTCAAATGCGCTGTGACGGCAGTTGTTGAAAGAGGCGAGCAGTGTGTCTAATTCACTGCCCCAAAAAGTCTCACGGGATTCAAACTGACGACCCCCCCCCCCCCCCCCCCCCCGGTCAAAAGCTTCCTTTGCTAATAATTCAGTCGCCGCCTAAGCACCCGCCCACTCCACCGCTTTCCAGCGTCAATGCCAAAAAACCCAAAAGCATGTCCTTTCGAAACTCCAGGGAATAATGTCTGCGCTAACATCCCGGCACACACACACACACACACACACACACACACACTTGCCAAAGGGCTGGCTTTTGCTGAAACCGAGCAAGTTTGCACCTGGACCTTCAGAGTTGACATAAGTAGCAATTTGAGGATTAAGAAAATGCGAAAATTGATGTTTCTGAGGGGAAACGTCTGGAGGCGAGGGCAGTGACTTAGTGTCTGTAGGTTAATTCCCATAAAAGAGGAGAATACAATTACTGTATGATTGCAATGTTGCTCTCTATTGAGCTATTCATCCAAGGGCTTCCAAATGTTTTAAACACTATAGCAAGCATACAAAAAATGATGACCTATGAAAGTTGTAATCTTTCACTATTGCCTCGTCTCGCTGCTCTTAGAAGCGCTATGGCTTTGGCCTCTGCGGTCCCTAAGTGTCTTTCACGGAGGACGAGGTTTGTGCTGCGCTCGTCGCCGGGGGTCAGTGCACATTACGGTCGCGGCGAAGAACAAAGCCATCGGAACAAATATGTTTCGGGGGCGCAGTCGTGCCGTTGTGTGAGAGGCCCTTTACGGTTGGTCGCTTTGACATTTTTTGGGGGGATTTACAGGAACTCAAACTCACTGAACTCTTTAAAGTTGCTCTTGGTAAAAGGCATAGGTGTGTAGAATGTGTAGAATAGGACAATACCACAGATGATTGTGGGGGTACAAACCAAATAAGGCCTAGATTGTTTTTTATCACATAATGTTTGATTCAAAAGTTGTTTATGAAGTTTGAAATTTAAACCAAATGCATGGCTCTAGAACTCTAAAATGACATCTATATATAGGCTTGGTGTTGAGGGCTGTTTTCACCGAAACAACTGACCAACCAATTAAGGAAACAATCGACCAATCAGAGCTCAGGTGGGATTAAGACTGGGGGCGTCATCTTCCGACATAGCTAGTTAGCTTCCAAGCTATATTTGTGAAAATGATCCGCAGAAACAAACAAAATGAAAAACAAAACGTTTACCGCAGAGTTATTGCTCATCAAACCGTTAGCATCTTATTAACGGGGGGAATTTAATCAAGTCACCTGAACTGCAAGCAGCCTTTTGTTTTACCTCCGATCAGCTTTACATCTTCCACTCGTCCCCATGACTAACATCCGCTAACGACGGCAAACTCTGGTGACACATGCGGACTTTGCATGCGTGTCTGTTCGGGGAATTGTTTTGAGAAATGACAAATTAACGGCGACGCTAAGCGTTTAGCTCCCAGTTTGCCTTTTTAATAGTCGACACAGGTCATTAAGCCGCTGACTGTCCAGCCTCCGTGTCCTCTAAACATAACTCCTGCTGCACGATGCAGCTGTTGTCCGTAAAAAAACACTGACAAGAAATGTGAAAACACAGCGAGCCTCTGAAAGCCTTATTTCATCTTTGGAAACGATGAATATTCATGTGGCGGCACTCAAGGAACAATAGTCGTGTAATTACTCTGAAGCCTTTCTGTCCGGTGGAGGAGCAACTAGTGATTAGCATTGATATGAGCAACAGCTGAGTTTGTTTCTAATACATCACAAATGCATTACTTACTGGTGAATGATCAGGAAAAGCTGCTCTATGTTAGACCACCACGACTATATCTATAGACCCATCATACAGATGAATAAGTAGTATTACCGGACGGTGCTCCAAGCGATATTCTGATATTAACAATGGATCAAATCACAGACTGAGCACAGAGTTAGCATTTAGCAGCAGTAACAGAGTCAGGAGGTGGTGGAGACCAAAACAGAGATTAAAGAAGAGTGAGTATTGGGCTTTGAAACGATTCAAAATATATTCTAATGTTGGAAATAAGTAACTCTCTGCCAACATGTTGATATATCTGCATTGTCTTTACATCTTGCTGCGCTGTCCCTAAAGTCGGCCAGAAAAACAATTCCTGCAGTGAATTACTCCAGAGTTGTAGATTTTATCTCATCAACCACTACCAACAACAACAACAACAACCTTCTAAATAGTCTTCTATACTTGATCTAATACGCCTAGAGTGAAGTCAGTATTGGGCGGCAAGCTATAAGCGACGTGTTTACAGTAGATTGTCATCAACGGTCATCTAATAGCGACAAAATAGTTCTTTCTGTCATTTATAAGTCGACTCATTTGTGTTGTGCGAATACGTTAGATATATTTTCAGCGTCATAAAACTACTGGCAGCAACAGAGTGGTGAAAACTGCTTCACGTCTGCATGCGAACATGTCAATGATCTGCCTGAGAAAATCCATCACCTCGAGCGTCCGATAACCGCAGACCGCGCCAAAAAAAACAAACCAACTCAGTGACCCGCCTTAAATCTTGGCTAAGGCCTGTCAGCAGGTGTGAAGGCGGACAAAGTGTTGCACAAACTTTGGTTGTCAAGGCAGAAAATGACAGATAGATTTTGACAAACGGAGTTGTGCGTGACAGATCTGCTTTGTCAATGGCATCTCGTTAGCTGGCGTGGTTCCGGAGCCGTTTTAATGCTGCCGTCTGTAAAAGGCCTAATTAGAGGCAGCTGAACAGATGTAAGATATGGAGGGGGAAGAAAAAAAAAAGAGGGGGCAGAGGGGAGTTAACGCCTTCTCTACGAACTGGTTGGTAACCTGTCACACTCCTCTGACAGAGTCTGTCTTTCTCGCGGCATTACTCATTCAGAAGGTGTCCTTTCAAGCTGCTATCACACTATCTTCCCCCCGTGAAGAGGAAAATGGAGTGAAGTAAAGTCTTGGAAAGGTTCGAAGAGAGCCAGTGATTTATATTCTGCTCAGAGCGCTTGCAGAGAGCTTTAAGGTGGTATTCTGTGGAAGAACATGCATATCTCTACGTATTATTGATTTAATCTGAGCAGATAGCGCATGTTTGTACTGCACAAACTGTTAAGGAGATGGTGCTATCGGCTCTTTTTCCTTTCGTTGTTTTTGTTCAACGTTTGAGGGTGTGAACCGCGTGTTCACGTTAACATTCAGCAAATGTGCCAAGGTTGGAAACACAATGAAAACACCGACGTTTTCCTTTTCCCAAAGCAGACCTGAGTGGCGACCTGCCCAGTTTATGTCACCTTAATTATCACCTGGACGGAAAAACACACTCCACAGACCAAGAACACTATCTTTGACTCAACATGAATTTCTTTAAAAAACATTTTTCTTAGGGTTTCCAGACATTCTTGTTTCTGCTTAAGACACCAGCTGTAACACTGCTTTGTGTCGCCAACAACACTGAATAGACCATCGTCACGGTGAAACATTCCACTTGTCAATCACACGCCTAAACTAAAAACACGACTAAAGGCTGCGCCACGTTGGGTTATGCCAGTGCTAGGACCCCTGTGTTGTGCATGCAGACCCACTGGCACGGCTTACTGGCACACCTAAATGGAGTTGAATCATAATTGAGATAATTAGTTACACCTGTGCTTTTCCCTGTTACGGCAAGTCAAAATGTCGGCTGTGAGGAATGCCTATAGCTATACGCCAAACGCCTCTTGGATCACGATTCTCCATCTAATAATATAACCCAAAATACACCTAGCTTCCTTTCCATTACGGCATTGCCCAGTGCGTCCTAGACTGGCTGCTGTGGTGAAAACTATCAACCAACTGGCAAATATCACATTACTTCCAGCTCTAAGCTTATTTGACATCCTCTGACGACACCATCCAGTGTAATTGTGTAACTCCAGATCCTCTTTAAACCTTTGCCTGTGTTTTTCACCACTTGACTGAATTTGTCATATGTTGTACTCCTCAACTGGTGCTGAGCCACGCAACATCTGGGCACTGAGCCGTTCCCGTCTCCTACACCTCTGCACCAAGTGTAACCGCAGCCAGATAACCCATTTTTAATCATCAAGCAGGATGCATTCATAAGCATTTAGCGTGGCATCGTGTGCAGGGACAAAAAACCAGCTCACTGTAAGCACTGGTAACACGGCGCAAGGACTAGTATCAAGAGAACCAAATGTGAAAAAATAACTGGGCATCATCAGCTGGCTTACTGAAAGAGAGTCGACGTGTCTCAGCATAAAGCCGCTGAATGAATCAAGTGCATTCTTCCAGTAAACCAGTCGGGGCTGCCAAGTTATGTTTTTACGTCATACGAGGACAGCAGCTTCTCGTGCTGCAACAAAGTTACAGAATGCACGTTGTATCACATCTCCACAACAGTTTCCGCCATGAAGAATTGGGAGTCGAACAGAAAAGGCAAAGCCACGGGTCAGGAAACTACACCCCTGCCCTAAAAAATACATTTTTAAAAACCCTTGAATGGTATTAAAGTATGTCCTCTATTACCCTTGGTATCAACTGCCTTTTTATGGTGAAGTTCCAGATCACCAGCAGCAGAAGCTAAACCAAGATAGCGGCTCCAACACACAACAGTTTCCAGCACCACGGAAAAAACTGTATTATTGAGGAGCCGGCTTGAGTAAGAGTCATTTCCCTCTTACTTTATTAAATGGAGATCGTTGCAGATCCTGTTCAACGTGCAGACAGCTACACACACACACACACACACACACACACACACACACACACACACACACACACACACACACAGTTGGCAAAATCATTCCAGTCAGTCAAAAGACGTAATAGCTAATTGTGCATTTTCGTTCCATTTGGGCCGTAGAAATGGATACCCTCCCGTGGGGATCCGAGTGTAAGCATGTGTGGCAGAGCGTATCCAGTCTGCGGCGAAAACCATACTTGCGCTTCGGGAAAAGCCGTGCATTCTGAAAATAGTATGTGTGATTGGGTTACCGTCTCTGTATGCCGCTGGCAACGTGTCGTATATCACATCTCGCCATGTGCTAGGTGACATAATCCAGCCAGCACGGGAAGGAGCTATGCGCCGACGATTACTGGGACAGGTGTGTGTGCCCCCCCCACCACACACACACACACACACACACACACACACACACACACACACACACACACACCCCCGTAAATGCATTAGAGCTGGGATACTTCACATCTCCATTTAATAGCTTCTGGTGCTTTTCTCACTCTCCTCCGATGGCACGTAAAGAAACAGTGGCTGTTTGATTTCTCATGACTTATGAGTTACTGTTGTAAGTATTTTAGCAAATGGAAAGTGAAAGCAAGAAATCGGTCTCCCCACACACATTGAGTGGTGATGCACTGCTGTGATGCGCGTGATAAATGCATGGAGAAAAGAAGGAGATTCTGTTAAGTTTTACATTTACTATGAATACATGAGAGCTAGCAAGCAAACAGGACCGGTGTCCCAGCAGTACCTCCAACCTGAGGAACATGAGGCGGCAGTGAAATACACTTATTGATTTTGCGTAAGCATCGAGTCTCCAGTTTACTTACAGAAGAGGTTAGAACAATCAAACTGAGTGTAGATCGAAAGCTTATTAATTATTGAAGTAGTCCTCTCTAATTGAGCCGGCGCACAATTTGATTACACACAAAAGTAAATAACAAACCAGTAGTGACTTAAAGCAGCGCTGTGGAAAATCAAGAGCGCGTCGGTTGAGGGTTGAAATGTCTTCAGCTGGAAAGATGAGCGCACTGGTGGGTTTACAAGTTACTATTACGGACATTTACTAGAAATATAAAGCAACCGGTCACGTATCGGTGGCATGTATCAAATCACACATACGTGTGTTTTACATAAGTAAAAGTGTGAATCTCTCACATCGTGAAAATACTCCACTACAAGTAAAAGTGCTGCAGTCAAAACCTTACTTAAGTGAACGCAGGTGCTTGTCATGTACTTGTGCTAATTTGATCTCATTTATATACAGCAATGCATCATATTCTGTGAGATCATCATATCTCTGTAGCGTCGCTGTCCTGTGATGAACACATATCTCTAAAAAAGCTAAACTTTTCAGAAACACAATGCACATTCCAACTGATCCGAGACCCTTTTTAAATAGTTCATATTTAGCTTAAGATCTTGGAGAATTTTCCCAACACAAAAGAAAACACTGAATGAATTCTTCAACGTTCAAAATCAACACATCTGGAGACGCGTGGTTTTCACTGGAACAGGAAGTAGCTTGGAACTAAAGCTGTCAGATAAATGTAGTATAAGAAGTACAATATTCCCCGACAAAGATGTAGCGGAGTAGAGCTACAATGTTGCATAAAGTACAAGTTCCTCATATTAGTACTTAGTAAATGTACTTAGTTACATCCCACCATCTGGACTTCCTTGTAGCTCCATTCAGTAACTGTGTAGAATATGTGTTGGCGTTTTCACCGTGTTATTAATTAAGCTTATTATCTTAGCTTAGCTGAGCACATTCCAAGGAGCATTAAATGTACCATAAGGCATTCTGCAAACACGGCGCACGCTTTTGTTTTATTTTGAAGTTATTAAAAAGCTGTAAACTGCAGTCACATTTTCATTTCATTCTCCTCCCAACGAGACGTCGCAGATCACATCAGCACCGAGGAGTGTGTGTGTGTGTGTGTGTGTGTGTGTGTGTGCGCTCTAAACTGCGTGAGGCTTCTCAAGCTCCAGTGACTCTCATCGCCGCTTTCTATAATTAGCATCGTTAATGATTGGCGCTTGATAACCGTGAAAGTCTTCTCCGCTGCATCGGGTGAATCTAGAAGCTCGGT
This sequence comes from Cebidichthys violaceus, assembly GCF_023349555.1. Classification (NCBI taxonomy): domain Eukaryota; kingdom Metazoa; phylum Chordata; class Actinopteri; order Perciformes; family Stichaeidae; genus Cebidichthys; species Cebidichthys violaceus. Next base: position 23,006,001 of record NW_027176372.1, read on the forward strand.
TACAGACGCGAGGAACTCTTTGTGTCAAAAGAGAGGACAGATGAGCCGCACTCTGACCTCTGAGGCTTCTGCTATCAAGCAGTGTGGCTACGTTGTCTATTTCTGCGGAACGCCTGGAGAAATGCAACATGAACAACTTATTCATATTAAAAAATACGGTTCTGCAGGGGACAGACTGACATAAGTTTAGGTGGTCACATAATCTGTATGTTAACTGAATGTTTATTTTGCACAAAATACAGTTTCAGAATGAATGCATGTCTGGGGAATATATATTTTTTCCCAAATAGCAACAGAATGGACCACAAATAGTAGCTAATAAGCACATAATAAGGACTTAATGGTTGGTTGTTGGTCACGTTTCATTTACCACCTTTATATCGAGCTTATCAGGGATGACGCATTAGAAAGTGGCCAGTGTGTCATTAGACACTGGTTCATTAACGTCGCGTCTAGCAGTCGGTTCTCAATTAACTTTTACGGCGCTTAATTCAGGAACTGTACCTCCTAAATAAAGTGGCAGCAAGAACCTCTGATTCCATCACAAAAGGACACAGCAGTGGGATTCTTCAAGCACTTGATCCGGGTCAAGCTCCCTGTCAGTCAGTTGCGAGCCGATGCCCAATGACGCCCGGTGAGTTGAAGAGTGCGGCCATTACAGGACCACTTTGAAACACCTCTATCTCCCGACATCCGCAGAGAGACGGTAACCAAGGTCAGCTCGTCTCGTTTTAGTCCAGCGGAATTCCCAGTCGCCAAAAAAGACAACCGGTCCTCACAGCAGGACCGCGGGTCTGTGTGAAGACAGAGCCACGCTGGCAGGGTGTCAAACCCTCACGGCCTCCAGTCGATTCCAATCGCTTCATCAATGGAAGCCTCTGTTTCAGAGTTTTGTAACGACGAGAACGATAATCGTTGTTGCCAGCATTTAGATCAAACAACCTTTTCTCTCTCTCTCTCTCTCTCTTTTTTCACACTATCATGGATTTATTATACGACTTAGCTTCCAGATAAACACAGTTTACTTGCATTGACAAGCCTCGGTTTTAAATGAAAAATGCACATAAATCACTATTGTGTTACGCAAATCCTGATGCACCCCTTAATGCAGATTATTGAAGTATAGAAAACCCCAAAAAAAGGAAACGTGATATGTTGTGCTGAATAGGTTTTTGAGGGGTTATGGTGACTGTATAACTTCTCCTATGTGTAATGGAAATGGCTTCTGTTTTGAGTAAAGGTTCTGGACCCTTAAGTCCTTTATGTCCTGTTGCACTAGACGTGTTGGTGACACCACAACAGCAGTGACACAATAGGTCAGGACGAGCCAGCTGAGGAAACAATGTTAACTCACAGGGAATGACAGGTATTTGCTCTGACAAGTAAGTAATCTTGACTTTAGGCAGACACACTCCACCCTTCATGTTTAGACTGCACCAGGCAGACACTTCTCTCTCCGCCCGTATCAATGTTAGCATTGGGACTATTTACGGCGCTGTGTTTATGCGTCTGCATTTATAAACCGTACATTTTCGGCTCTGGGAGCTCCGAGAGGCCTGCGCTTGACTCGCAATTGCTCATTTTCTTCTGGCTTTGTTTGGTTCAGTCTGCTTCATGTGGGGCCGCTTTGCTCGGTGCCAGCTGGTCAGGCTGTAGCTGCTTGAAGCATTGTGCAGAAACAGCCGATAACATTCACAAAGTCCTTCCGCTAAGGAAGCTAAATTGCTTTTCGATTCAAGTAATTTCATTCTGTAGATAAGACGGGGAAACATGATAGAAATGTTATCTGTATTTATTTTGCTGGCGAGAGAATGTGGCGATATCAAATCTGTATGAACTGCCAAAAGAAACGGCGGCGTTCAGAAGAAGCATTTTCGCAACGAACCATTGACAAAAGCCAAGCGTTTAAAAACGACATCGCCGAGCTGACGGTGTAACCCACAGCCGACGAGCCTTATCTGCAAAACTGGTAACATTTCAGTGTGCGCTTCTTATTGCAGGACAATGAGACCACTACAAGAACCGAGGCCGATAAGAAACTGAAAGAGGAGAAACCCTCGACCGCATCCAAGAGTCCATTTAAGGACATTTATTCATCCGGGGGCAATGTTTGCCGAGCATAAACGCGTTTCCTCACCAACACCCTGGTTTCTATTCACACTGTTTCAGACACACCTGGGAGCTGCAGGTACACCCACTGATACAGACGCTAAGAATGAGATGAAGGGTGTGCATGAAGTGGATCTACTCAAAAATGTGATTATGTCTGTTGGTAGTAACGACCCTTATGACACAGTTCTGCAGCAGTCGCACTAACACCGTTACAGATCTGTAACAAACATCTTTTATCTGCTGTCCAAATATTCTTGTCCGCCAAACGAAGTAGCCATTGTGCTGTCTGAGGCTAACATGTTGGTAATACAACATGCTATGTAGCTGTCGATATCATATATATTATATCGACAGAAACATATCTGGTATCCGTGGCTGTCGCACGCTGTAAACAGGCCGAATGAAATGATTGGACGACTCGCCCGTCTACCAACCTACCGGTCTGCCTGCGTCACGTCTTCCACGTTATGCTAGCTTGACAGCTGTGAGTAGTCAGCTAACAATAGGCATGTTTGCTGTTTACGGGCTGTCAGCGTTGCCAACCGTTACGTCTTTCTTGATAGATTCAGCAACTTTTTGAGCTGCTGCTGTCGGCTGCTTTCACTGGAACAGAGTTTGTGGGTTTGTGGGTTTTTTCAGCTGGATAATGTTTAAAATCTAGCGTACTCACACTGGTTTCTCCAATGTTACCTACCTAAGCTTGAATTACCTCGCTGTATTTCCTATTAGGACTTAATGTTGATACGTTACTGGTGGTTGGCGGAGCCCAAAACGGAGCTAAACGGTAAGGGTTCTTCTGGCGTCTGGGTTGCTTACCTGAGAAACAACAAACATGGTCTGACGGATGGGCGATGAAGATGCGTGTGAGGCTGCAGAAGTGTTGGCTTTGAATATTTTCATACGTTTGCAGCCAGCAAACTGTTTTTTACAGCCACTTCAAGTCTCCAGCGGATTAATCGCTCACAGGCACTTGATCGGAATGGTTCATATGGTTTGAGTACCACTTTAAAGCTGGCCTCAGAACTATTTCTATATTAACAATGGGTTAAATGTTTAAGTGGTTGTTTGAAGAGACAGACCCGCAGAAAAGAAATCACCCAAGTTCCACTCTGTTGCACCACTCGCACCGACCTCTTTTTCCAGCAGCGACAGCAAAAAAACACTCTGATGAATCCACTTTAAACCGTCTGCTCGGCACCAAACAGTGCCAGACAAAGTTAGTGACTAGCTGGTGAACAGAGTGGAACATTAGGCCACTAAAAAGCCGGATATCTCCCTCAGAGACCAAAAACAGAAAGGGAATACTGTACCGAAGATCATCAGGTGGTCAGAAACTGTTGTGCAAACTGTAATGCTTTCCCCTTATCGATCCCGTAAGGTAAGAATAGACCACCTTTGTGTTCGTAGCTTGTTGCGTTGCCCTCAAATGGTCAAAAAATCAGTTATTGCAGATTCACAGCATCACGCTGATCCACTTTTTAAGGTTTTTCTGCTTTTTTTGAGACCATCCAGTAGACCATCGATGGCCAAAGCGTCGACTTTAAGTGAAGAAAACTTCACTAACATGAATTCAGTCGGGAACAGAGAGACTCGGTGTCTGTGGAGAACATTTCTTCTCCAGCAGAGCTTAAACTCGTGACTCAGATCCCTTGAAAAGTCCCTCGGCTGCTTGAGGAGAGGCGGGGAGGAGACGGCGCTCTTGCCGCCTGAAATGACAAACAGCAGGCCAGGCGGCGGCGTGCTTTGCTTGCCAAATACAGCACTCCACGTTCAAAAAAAAGTGCTGACAGCGACAACATAGACACTGTTATCCAGGGTCCCCCTACTCTGCCGTGAGATGTTGAGGGGAAACACTCCTCCTGGCAGCAGACATAGGCCTGACTGTGTTCACTGGTCGGGGGTTTGTACTGCCGCTATCGTGGAAAAAAAATCACATAAACTGCAGATTTGGGGATTTTCGTTTTTCTTATTTACACTTTCTGGACGGATGGGCCAAAAACATTGGATTCATTGATAAATCATGCCTTGGCAAACCTCTTTTTCATACATGTAGGTTTCATCCTACAATACCGACTCAATAGCAGCCGGATTTCTTGGCTGAATTAAAAACTGCCCACGACAACGACGAACTGCAAAGGGCTGCATTCATTCATTCATTCATTCATTCATTCATTCAAAAGTACAGACTCTTCCAGCTTTCCCGGGGAAGACATCTGACCTGTATTAAAGAACGCATGGAGAGTCCAAGAACCGGCTAGTTTTCTTTCACCGCTTTAAGAGGCGTATATCGTGATTTCAAATTAAAAGTTAAGAGTCAAGCACTGTGGAAACCAGTTAAAATAACAGTTGGACACCGGAATGCCAGCTGGCCACAACTCGTAGCAGCGAGCACACGAAGGCGTGCGCCGCAATGTTTGGTCTCGTCTGGATAGATTTGGTAACTGAGAAGCAGAGAAACGTTTGAATTCGTCTTAACTCTTCCTGCATATATGATTTGAGGCAACCTAATATAACGCCTGACCTTTTTTAATGTCAATTCAGAAACATGAGCAATTTAATTATATAATAGGTTTATGATAATTATTATCATTTAACTTTCGTGGAAGACGGCTCTAATGGAAGAATACCCATGAGCTTCAGCTGGATGGATGCGCTTCAGAATGTGTCTTGTTATTGCAACAGTTACTGACTGCATCTTAAAATTGACCCAAAATCCAGCAGAAAGCATTATGGGGTTTCTACAAAGCAGAGTGTGCAGCTTCAGCTCACCCAACGGAATGCTCCGCTCTGTGATTAGACGGCTCTTCTCTCTGCATCGCGGGAGTTGAAGTTAACTTCTTCCCTGCAGGTTTTTTGTGTAGAGTATGCAGGGGGAGGTTGTACCTTTTTGACATTTGATGAAAGAATCAGCTATTTTCTATTCCAGCTAATCTTCAAGAGAGAGACTGAAGCCTCAGAAGCGCCTCAACTGTCAATCACCTCACATCGACAAAAACTATTCGCTACTTTTTTTTAAGTTTGCTATTAACAAAGTGTTCTCAGCCATCTATGAATGAACGTGTGATGTAGGCTACGCTTCACAGTGCACCTGAAAGGCCACCCAGGAGTCTTTCCTGTTTTTAAAGCTCCTACTTTAAACTGTTTGTCTGCATCATAATCTAATGAATGCACAATGCACCTCTGTATCTTCAACCCTGCAAGCACGTAGACGTCGGAAAGCTGCACACGTTCCCCACGGGCCCGCGACCCCTGCGACCCCCCGGGTTCTCCCCCCTAATCTCGTAATCTTTAGCAGAACAGCAGCCTCTGTGATCATTGGCAGGTCTAGCGCGTCGCATACCTTCCTCCAGCGGCGCTCATGGGGGGGGGGGGTATGTGCAGGAATATCTGCAGGTAATCCGCATCTCCTACGAATATTTGCAGCCGGATTTCTCTAATCAGACCCGGGCCTGTGCTTACGGGTGGGCTTTAGGTGGGGGGGGAGGGCGAAAAACATGGCCTTCTATGGGGAAGTGGAGCCAGACCGCGTGAATGAGACAGACGATATAAAGAGGAGCCCCCCCCCCTCCTGAGATGACCGGTACGATTGTGAAGAATGAGATGCATCTTCAGCTGGATGTGCAGCGTTACATAACCGTCACCTCTGCCAGCGACTCGCAGCATAGCAGGGAACAAAAAAAAGACATTGTGAACACGGTAGCATGAACAAAGGCCATGTCAGCGCAAAGGGAACGAGCTTATATACTTTAGTTAATACGCCTGCAGACAAGGTGCAGCTCCAGCTTCATTGTGATGTGCCTGAGTCTATTTGCAAAGACGGGAGAACATGTATTAAAAAATGCGGCTCTATTTAACACACAGACTTTAAATCCTGTAACAAATCACAACTCTGTCTGCTACAGCATTGCTGAATGACTTTTGGAGGAAACACACCATTTTTAGGGAACAGTGCTGTAACTGAAGGCTGCTGATGGCATCATAATGAGTTTCATATCCTAAAATGCAACTAATATCCTCAGCAAAATACTGATAACAACTCGTGGAAACAAGCAGAGACTTTGCTTTCACCTCATTTCTGAAACCACACAACGCATTTTTTGCCGCCAATGGTTTTGCTTAATAACCGTGAAACCGTACAGCCATGTGGCAAACACATGAGAATGACGTGTGCCATACGTGTTATTGTAACATAATAACCCTCAGAGGCGGAGGAAGGAAGTGTTCACGTTATTTATGACCACAACACACAAAAACGTACATTTCGGAGTTGGTGCCCGTCCCGTTAGCCTTTTAGAGACTTTTTGTCCGAATCATTTATTGTGACAGATGGTTGCTTCACACGGCCCCGGCCCTCACTGGGAGACAGCCCCCCTCCCATATCTTATGGAGTAATCAGCAGCCGCTTGCCAAGTTTAATACGACCGGGGGACCATAACTCTCTCTGCAACTACCACTAAACATGCCAGACAGGTCTGGCTCCCCCCCCCCACCACCCCCCACCGCCCCCCACCGCCCTTCAGATCGATATCAAATTGTTTCGCAGAGCATCAGCAATCAAGCGCGCCAGAACGGTGAGCGCTCAGTCAAAGGTTACAGACAGCCTGGCTAACTTCGCCCTCAGCCAATGTGTGACCGCTCTTTCAAAGAGTTCTTTGACAAGTTCAACATCTCTCCACCCCCCCCCCCCACCTCCTCCTCCTCCCTCCTCCACCTTCAACCCTCCCCCTCCTCCCTCTCCCCTCTCCCCTCGCTGTTGTTTTCCTTTCTCGGCCGTCCTGATTAAACCTGGAGATCCCGGCGGGAGGCTCTGATTTCCCAGCCCTGACTGTTACTGTAGTGAAGTCAGCCGCTGCATGTCCTCACACACACACACACACACACACACACACACACACACACACACACACACACACACACACACACACACACACACACACACAAGGCCAGTCAAACCCACCGGCTGTGGAAGGCTGAGCAATGAATGAAGTTTTGAGCGGCACAACGTCTGCAGGGCGCAGCAGGCCGTGTTGTTGCTTTTGAACTGGAGCCTGTAAGGTCCTGCTGTCTGTTCATGTTGTTGTATGAATCTCTGTCAATATGTCAGTCCAATACAAACGTTTGGCTATTTTCTGGCAGTTAATAAATTATGTATTAATGCTTTATAGATCACCTAGAACAGCCTTTCTTTGCTTCCGTGACTAGGTTAATCCTCCTGCACAGCTCATGCTTTGTCTCTGTAGCTAGAGCTCTTTACTCAACCTGCAAGACCCACCTGATGGATCGAGCTTCTACAGAACAAAGTTGTTGGACATGTGGACCAAAATCCATTTAACAAGTTAATCACCTGAACGTATACAGAGGTTGAACAGTCCACTGGTCCTTCTGATGCATTGAAGAGTGTAGAAGACAAAACAAGTGTCTGGAGAAGGATTATTAACTGATTTAGACAGCATACATATTGTTACACGTATTATTAGTCTTATCGTTGTATTAATAATTAAGTCAAACAATGTATCTAAATAAGTGAGTGTGTTGCACGTAGAATGAGAATGAGTCAGTGCATCATTGGGAAAATCTATTTCCTTTTTTTCAAGTTTGAAAGATGACCCCACCGCTCCCCCACTGCACGCGCTCCTGCCCACACACACACACACACACACACACACACACACACACACAAACTACAAAAGAACGTGATTGCCAAATTGCAAATGATGGCAAGACGTCATCGGAGGACAAGCGATCACTTAATGCAACTCAACGTTCAGCCTGAGGTGGACGTCACGTTAAACATTGACAGAAGTGGATTTCTGCATCTGATAGTGCAGCTCTGTGCAGCTCTGAGGGAAGCGAACTGCATCGCCCGGAGCTGCTGCTGCATGAATGGAGCCCTTTTTTTTTTTTTTTTTTTTTTTTTTAGTGATCACAGGGAAAACTTCCCCCCCCGGGGGACGTGGAATTTCAGAGGGTTTTCCCCCTTAAACATACACGGGTACACTTTAAAAAAGGTAAAAGGTAATTTTGCACTTCCTATCCTGGATAATGAAACGCTCCCATTCATGGCAGTTTGAACTCAAGCAAGATGTGCATTTAAATAGAATGTCTTCAAGCATTTCGTGTGTGAGAGAGTTCATCTGTTTCTAAATGTCAAAAACAACAAAAACAATGACAACTCACCGTTCTGCTCCTTTACACTTGGGGGGTGGAATTTGCTGACATGACTTGATTCAGCTTCCGAGCCATACTGTGGGAGAAGCGATGCAAGGAGGAATATGAATGGAAGGATCATTTGGAATAAGTGGTGGTTGGCGATCACAAAGCGCTGTTGACGGGATGGTTTGTATCACCACACACGTGCGTCGTTTACGGGACACCAGTGCTGTTTCGGACACATTTGGAGAGGGTAAAGGCAGAGTAGAATCCACATAATCTTTATCATCAGTCCTTCTGGGGAAAAAAGTGAAAGTTATATCTCCCTAAATCAAGACAAATCCTCATCCAAAGCTCGCAGAATTCGCCGCTTCTGCGTAACGCAAGTGCGCACCTGTTGGTTCTGAGATAAGTTGGTGACTGAGTTGGACAAAGCTTTGCTCTATGTAATTATAATCCTGGAATCAGTTGTAAAAGCGGCCGCATGTAGACATATCATCTACGGCACGAGATCCTTAGAGAAGCACAGAGGCATTTTGGCTAAAGCGCGCGTCCACCGTGCGTTCTTGACTCCGTCTGAGTAAATCCCCGTTGATCTTTACGCATTACAGCAAAAGCTCACACAGAGACAGCGAGAGAGCGTAGCAACCCGATACAGTCTGTACCCAGAAACCATTCGCAACACCGAGGCGGGTTCTGTTGTCCTGCGAGGGTCTCGAGTCATAACTCGGTGGAGACTGAGATAAAGTATCGCTGCTCGGCCGGGGTTGGGTTTGCGGAGACTGCCAACAGTCGGCACAACAGGTGCTGTACATAAAGTACAACTTCCCAGCCGAGGAAACTCCCCGGCGTGTTAACTATTCCGCTGCTGCTGCTGCTGCTGAACCGAACTGGTCCAATGAGGTGTTTCACCCACTTTCAGCTACGAATTAGTCAGAATCCAGTTCCACGTGTTGCGAACAGTTTTACGTGTTTCTAGTCCAGGAAAAGTGTCTCCAGATAACCGAGCCGCGCCGCAGAGTCTGTTATTAACGAGGAAGTTGATACAATGGAGTCATTAATATAACTTTATCACTCAAATAGCAGGTAGGAGATAGGAGGGGGCATGTCTGGAGCTCAATACGAAACAAATAAATACAAAAAAGTTTATTGTCTCATTCTGCTTTTTTGTCACAAATTCTGAAATCATTAAAAATGATCAGTGAATGTGAAAAAAAAGTTTAAAGACTAAAGTTGAGAAGATATATTTGTACTCACTCTCTGTCTCACACAATACACAAATATACATTGTAATGTACAAAGCTCACTTTTAACACTGTGGTCCATTTGAGGACAAACATGCACTTCCCGCTGTGTGTCTCTGTTGTCCCCTCTGCTAGTGCTCCTAAATATCTCATTTTTTCTACTCTATTGGGCGTCTTGCATTTTTTTGTACCCAGTGCATCATGGTCCGTCAAAATTCACAACATATACATGGTTAGAACAATGAACTCACATTAGGAAGCTTCACCATTCAAAACGGGAAACTTTCCATAAGAAAAGATGCATAAGTACGCTTGTTGTATAACCATGGAGTGATTGTTTAAAGCCTTGATTCATCCCCCCCCCCCCCTGTAGAGAGATGAAAGATAGATGAGCGCCCACACTCCACACTCTTCAACACGCCATCGTGCATTCTGCCTAAATGTTTCTGTGGAAGGAAATGTTTAAGAGCTTCTCAATTTGTCATATCAAAGCAGAGACGCCGCTTGGAACAACACTCCCTCCTGTTCCCAATTTCCCTTCTCTCCGGCACACTGTTGTACCTCATCAACTGCGTTTCATGTGGTTCCTCCAGTTCTATTGTATGGCAACCCCCCCCCCAGTGTATGGTAAGTCTGGTGCAGCACAGACACAACAATCAAAGGGGAGCTGGAGACATATTGAACCCATTGAGCCAGACACATGATGCAATGCTGCAGCAATTTACCCCCCCCCCCCCCCCCCCCCACCAGTCTCACATAGCTCAGAAACTACCACCTCAAAGAGAGCGGCCGTCTCCCCGGCATCAAGGTATGAAGGAAGGTTCTGTGGTTTTTTAATCAGAGTTAATGTCTGGGAAAAGAAGACACGGGGCATCGATACAGTCACTTCATACGAGCGTTTGCCCCCGTGGAGAGGGGCAAATAGAGGTCTTCTTGTGCCTGCTGCAAGGGCCAAGGCCCTTTGTGTAAAGGAGGGTATCACATTCCAGCCCCGCAAGGGCCTGCAGCAGATGTCAGCACTTCACAATGTGGAATCCCTCTCTCTTTCGCACACTCATAACACACTCATTCACCCCTTGAGGGTTTTGTCTGTAAAAGCTGGGTATTTTGTCTCGTTTGTCTCCACATTTGATTGCCGCTTCCATGGTGGTCTTGAGGAAACGCGGAGGCTTTGATACAAAGGAATATAATAAACAGAAGGAAATTAGAAACAAGGCAGACCTTTTTTGGGTCACGGCTAACGCACGCAGAGACATGCCAAAGCCAGGAGGGCTCCAGCGTCCGCCGGGCAGGCTGGAGACGGAAATGTATACAGTGGGAGAACTCACAGCTAAATCCCATTAGACTGGCTTTGCCTTTTTTTTTTTCGGGACACATAACTGTCAAACGAACAAATGCGCTCTCCCGATCGGTCCCGTGTTACACAACGCACCTGTCACTTTGTCTGCAAAAACACCCGTTTTGTTCCAGGTGATATGAAGTGAGCCACAAGGGAGCGGACACGCTTTGCCACATCCAGATCGCAGCTCATTATTACATCTTGAGGAGGATAAGGGGGGGGGGGGGGGTCCTTGAGATGACTTCATTTATATGGTAAAAACCTCCTGCAGCAGCAGCAGCAGCAGCAGCAGCAGCAGCGTGTGCTGTGTGGTCCTGCGTTGGAGGAGTTTACGGAAACGCGCCAGCAGAGGAATTTAGAAAGAAATGACTCACATTTCCTCTGAATTCAGAACAAATTGAAGTGTTTTACATTCATTGTTATGCCTGATGAGTTGTTATCATTAAATCACACAGACTCAAGGTTGCGCTAATGCACTAAGGGTGCTGTGTCCTTCAGCATGGGGCCACACTTCTGTATCAGTGAGCCGTCCCATGAATATTAATAAAGTCTTCTGCTTAACTTTGAGATCATGGCGATTGCCGTAATTGCCCCTGGCTGCACTTGGCTTTGAAACCAGAGCCCCCTGGTGGTGCCCCTCAGAGCTACAGGCAGTTGCCCCCTTGAACACTTGTTGAAGCCACTGAGGGAAATGTCTCAGTTCTGGACAAGACAACATTTGATTTGAGTCTAGTCTCATTTTAAGAAAAGCATATTATCATGTGACTCAAATACGGTAATGCAGACACAAATCAGTATTTAATACTATTAAACTTTATGCTCTACTACATATTCTTTACCCCACCACATTCATTTGACAGCTACTTTTCACATTTTACATGCAAAACATATGATCAGGTGATAAAACATGATGCAATGCCTGATTAAACACCTCATAAACATACTTAACATGCTTCTTCTTGTCTGGATGCCAAGGGCTTCATCGGCTTTAAGAAAACAATCTGAAAGTGTGTTTTTATTATTGTCTGCTGATAATCTGCACATCTAGATTCATTCTTGTTGCCTTTGTTGCACTCAACTGTAAGTTGGTGACATTGTCCGTTGGTGGTCGTCTGTTACATAACCCGCTGTACGATCTGAGATGTTTAGTTAGCAGTGGCTACCGGTGGAGGGTGAGGGTGTTCTAGCAGCAGCCTATAATCGCACTACATCTTGTTTTCTTCATGTAATGACACCTGTTAGTACGCTGCATCTCATTTTCTCCAGCAGAAGAGCACCCCAGGGGTCACTTCATCATGGCTCATACCGTAGGGACATCCTAAGACGGCACAGCTGCTGTATTTTCCTTCGAACGCGGGAACACCAAGTAAAATCTCTCCGAATACAATGACACCCAGAGGTGTTCCCAGCAAAATATGCTGAATTATGTTTAAATTAAAATGACCCAATGTGCACATTTCAACAGCGTCACAATATGTTACAAGTTTCATGTTATTTGGTTTATTAGTGCCGACGCATTTACATGAAATCATCGATGACATAAAATAGTATTAAAGAATGATTTGTGTCCACATCCTGGACAGGAAATGGGAATTAAATTAAAGTTAATTTAAAATTCAAAACAGCCCCTTTGAGTTTTTTAAATCGTTCACTGCAAGATATTAGATTCCAGTTCATTAGATAATTACTCTCCTAAATCAAATCATGTATATACAGGATATGTAATGTGATAGGGTGTGTTGTGACAGAACTTATACTCTACAGTAGTACTTGTACGCGAGGCCCCAGTGGACCAGAACTCACTGAATTCAGCGTGTCAGTGTGTTGCGCTCCACACATTAATTACACCGAAACACGGATATTGTTGTCTGATGCGTTTCTCCTTTACATTTATCTGCAGCCAGTTGCTTCACAGCAGCACCTGAGCTGCACTTGTTCATCTTAGGACGCCGTCTGACTCGCTCCGTCCGTTATCGTTCCTGGATGCTCCGAAAATGAGACGGGAGTCTGCGGCGCGATAGTGCATGCTGGGAAGAAAAACAACACATTTATGTGTTTTATTATGATGTTGGAATAATATAAACATTGGAGAAAGGAAAATGAATCACAAGATGGATTGCATTATAATATGTGTTCCCTGATAACAACAGAGGAGCCATCATGTTGCAAGCAAATCACTGTTTTGTTTCATATTTCATACTTTGGAAAGATCCTCTTGCTGCTTGAGAATTCTCCTCCTTCACCAGCCAGAAAACACTCCCACTGAACATCTCTCTGGCTCCATGCCGCCATCATAATCTGAGTCTGGATGGAATGTTCCTTTTTGCTGCTAATGTTGTATATCTGCATGATAAAGTGCTTCAGTCGTAGCACGTATATATTTACGGCTTTAAACACACTTTGGGTTTACAGGTCAGGTCAGGTCAGGTTCAGCATTCAAAGGGTTAATAATCCCTGATCGATGACTGAAGGGAGAACTCAGGTACCAGCAGGACGCCGATACCTGAACATGTCAATGCTTACTGGGCCGCTGTAATGAGGGAGCTGATCCCGAACTCAAACCAGCAGAATTTATTCTTTTACGGAAACAAAAGAATCACATCAAGATTCTAGAACCACTCACTTAATAGTGATCCAGTAGTCTGGTGGGGGTTTCCAGTTGAAGCCTAAACTCAGCTTTAACAAGCTATACATACAGTAATATTAAAGAACAAATAGACCCAGTAGCACTGTAACAACAGCTGGTTGTTGTGTGAAAACCAAGCTATACAGTAAACCTTGTTTTATATAAAAAAAAAGTTCAATAACATCAAAAACATATTCTGGGTATGGGGTGCTTGTAGAAAAAAACTCATCTATAATTCATATGAAGGATGTGCTGGCAAAGAAAAGCGGTTCATTGTTTTACTCCCCTTGAGGATCAGATCCCACGATCAACATTTTTACAATACTATTCACAAATAACAAGCATGCATCTCCAACATGCTACTATTCCCGTATTCATGCCTTTACCCGAAACATTGCAGAATGTTAAAATTCATCAAATCCCCCCTTTGCCCCCCTCATCAGTCCTGCAGGCTTTCTGTTCCATCTTCATCCCTTTGACGGAATCGTATGACGTCTGCTTCTTCTTCCTCTTCCAGGGGATTTATCTCGCCACCGATCTGCTGTTGTGTCCGTGAACATTCTCTGTGGAAGGAACGAGCCATCGCTTAGCAGCGCACAGCGAACGAGATGTTCAGTGGCAGCGCTTCACTCTGTAAAAAAAACTTCTTTTTCTCCATTTGAGTAAAGAATGTGACAACACATAGAACTCCCCTGAGCCTCAGTAGTGAGGCAGAAATGTGCTCTGCATGCCAGGTATAATACCACAACAGACTGCTTCAATCCAGCCCGACAGATTTCTGGAACGCCGCATGCTTGTCCATCAGACGCGTGGCTCGCAGCCTGCTGAGTGAACACTTTTTTTTTTTTGTGTGTGTAGACAACACAAAAGGATCCTTGTGCTCCATCGCAAGCGCCTTGATTGTAACACCAGAACCGTGACATAAATCATTAATCTCTACATGCATGTGGTGCTGATTAATTTGCGCACGCAAATGGAAATGCCTTGTCAGGCGAAATTACACCGCCAGGGGATCGACGTGGAAAAGGCCGCCCAAGTTGTTTGACGTTAAGTGATGGATGAACGAGATACCGGTCGAAAAAATGGCCTCCGTGTCGTGTTCTGCTATGAATTTCATTTTTCACGGAGGAGATCTGGCTTCCTGTTTCCAATCGACTCACAGAATGAATGAAAAAATGACACAAACTGTTTCTGGTGTTTGGAGAACAAAAAAGTTAAAAAAAAAACCCCAAAAAACCACAAGCAAGCCCAGGCGCATGCTGCGGTTTAATGGGAATTATGTTTGTAATATGATCGCAATTTCCAGCATCGCCATGATAATCAACTGTATTTGGTACCAATTTATGATTCCATGACACCAGAGTCTACATTTTTTACACGAGCCACATGGGCATCCGACGCCAAAACCGGAAAGCTGAGATTCAATAATACATATAAGCGGCTGATAAATACTAATAACCATCCTTTATTGTCCATTTCAGGTGAGGCAGCAGGAAGGGAAACACACCTCAACGAGTTCGTTCACGATCAAATGGACAGTGTGTGGCTGCTCAAGGAGAGGGAGCTCCATCATATTAGCAGATGTCAACATTACTTTAAGCTGATCTAAGCCTTTCTCACACACACACACACACACACACACACACACACACACACACACACACCATTTTGACAAGAATGAGCAGTATTTTACTGGGTTTTTTTGGTTCTAATCGAGCCTTGAGATTTTGCTCACCAGCTGCAGAAAGCTCGGCTCCCTGCAGAATACTTTGCACTTCAGAGGAACATCAATCATGTGTGGCATAAAAAAAAAAAGAGTCTTTAACGCGCTTCATGAACTCCAAGGCTTCATATAAAAATCGATGATGAGACCGTAGTAAGTGATAATATTTGGGGAGCTTGTAACTGCTCGGTCCTTTGCCAAATATCTTTCTTATGAAAGCCAGTCGTTCATTTATCTGTTCTTTTTGCTCATTCCGAGCACAAGCCAGACGTTCATGAAGGGATCTCACACCGCCGAGATCAAAAACACGTCAACCTGTTAGGAACTCCAGAGGAACAGAGCTGACGGCTAACATTGACTAATCGTCCTGGGCAACAGCAGTTCAGTCTCTGCACCGCTGACGAGCTCCGTTTAGTCGCTGTACTGGGGTTCAATCACATCACAGGGTCTTCATCACGTCACAGGGTCTTCATCACATCACAGGATCTTCATCACATCACAGGGTCTTCATCACATCACAGGATCTTCATCATGTCACATGGTCTTCATCAGCAGATGTAGTTTGTTCTCCCTCTGCTCATGAAGATCATGTGATGTGATCGGAATCTTTTGGACCAGCGATGGGACCTCGTGGTTCAGCAAAATTTGACCAGATCTGCAAATTAGCATTTTTTTAAACGTCGATGGTATTTTTCCATTGGACCTTGGAATCCTGCAGAAAATGTGGCAAATACTTGATTTGTTCAGCAAGATAAACTCCATGAATGAAAACCACTTTTTTGATCTTTGAAGCATGAATACAAATCGGCAGAAGAACATTTGTTAGGCTTTACTGACATTTTATATTGTACAACAAAAACCTTATAATATATTAAGTTTGTATTAACCACAGAGTGTATTTCAGACATCTCACAAAAAACATTCAAAACCGGAAGTGCAAAAATGTCAACTAACTTCCGGGTTATAGGTAACACTTTATCAGATTTAAAAATGTAAATGAGTCATAAGTCTGCTCTTTGAATACAACGGAAGGTAAATGATTCAAACTTGTTTTTAAATTCATTTATCCTCAGATCACAAGTTAATTATGCAGATTATTGATTTGTTATCACAAGAAAACAAAAAGTTGCTTTAAAAAAAATCAGCAGACGGTAAACGTGTTGACATTGTTAACATCTTATTTTGAAAACCGGATGTAATCACACTCGTATCCCTCCGCTAACTTCACCAACTCAATCACTGTCATCTCGACCAGTAAATCTTCTGATATATACAGGTTCACGGGTTGAAAACATGCATCGTGGGGTGAAGCGACCCGAACATTTTAATAATACATAATATCAAACGACCTGTTGTGGTCTCGTGACAACCAATTATGTCGTTTCCTCGAGATAACGACACAATTAAGTCGGAATCTCGAGATAACGACTTAAAGAAAATGTGTGCGTCACGTCTGTTTATGGCTTCCTTAGAATAACCACATAATAATTAATGACGGTACTGGGCATGCGCTTTATTGCGTCCTTAATTTGTCGTCAGTTTCTGCTTGATGCCCCTTTGTTCACATCTGCCGCTAAATACCACACCGCCATAAATAGTGAGGCGTTTGCACCCGTCACGTTTCAGCGTTTAGCAGCGGCAGTGGATGATGATGATGGTGAGGAGGAGGAGGAGGAGAGCTGCTGTCCGTGGTGCTGATGGTGCTGATGGTGTGGGGGGGGGGAACTGATGCTTTCGTGCTCCGTGCAGCCGCTACTGCGCATGTTGCATGACAGGTACCACGCAAAAGCCTCCATCTTGGGCATCCCGAGTTGAGGCGAAAGGGCAGCAGCCGTACACACACAGATTCCAAAACAACAACAAACCGGGCACGGTGATAAATAAAAGGAACAAAATTGGCAATCTGCCGAGATGTAACTTTTTTTTTTTTTTTTTTTTTTTACCCACAAATTAATTCCACAAATTGCTTCAGCGGAGAGAGCGGGAGAACAAAATGGGTGGGAAAGACAACGTCTGGTCTGCAAAGCTCTGGTAGCGGCTGTCTGCACCGTCAGCTCTACACTGGGTGTAGGTTCCCCACGAATTGACAGGGTGACGCGTCCAAACGGTAAGTGGCGGCATGATTTGCGATGAACCGACTTTCGTTGTGATTTATGGTCGCAGCGTGCGCTCATGGGATGCGTAATTGCATGCTCGCGTTCATATTTATTGGCATCTTCTTCCCCTCCCTCCTCCCCCCCCCCCATCATGGTGGTCGCTGTGTCCCTCTGCTCAGGCTGTGATCGAGTGTGAGCCTCTTGTCACCTACTTCTCTCCTGTTTGAGAAGAGACCCAATGCGACGGGCATGCCACAGGTTGTGAGCGCCCCGGTAGTCCGCGCGTAATACTGGGGGCTCTGCATTGTTGTGCGTATAATGCGTTTGGATAAAGCATATAGCACAGGCCTACTCCTCGCGGGTGAAAGATATAAAGAACACCAGGTAGCCTTATTGAATCATATTCTCCAAAGAAATGGTAAATCATAAATATGATTTACACCAAAATCACGTAGCTTTTTGTTGTATTATTATTGATATTAATAGCATATCATAAATAATTCATTCTCCTTTGCCTGTATCATCATCTTCTGACATTATTTCCTATAGAATGACATAATTATGGTATTCTAAAGAAATGCACAGCCTGTGTGTAAAATGTGGGTACAGTGGAATTGCTTGTTGACCTTGGACCCATGGGCCAGAGCACTAAGCCTGAGTCCCTGTCAGCCACATCATGACAAAGCCTCGGCAGTGTTACCAGTAGTAAGACACAGCCAGGGGTCGTGTGCTTCACTGGTGGCACAGGTGACTCAGGCAGTGCCAAGGTCAAGTCATTGACCCGGTGTCGGGTGAACCCACATTTCTCTGCGCAGATCTCCGTTTTGCATGCAGCGTGCACGATGGCCTGGCTACCCTCTCGACACGCATTCAAACTGTGCAAATGGAAAAAAGACATAAAAACAAGTCACTCATACATCTGCTCCAATATACCGTGGTATTTGTGTCAAAAAAGAGAACGTGTGATTGCTGCTGTTTACGCGCATGCGCAAGTTGCTTTGGCTTCAGGCCGCTTTGGCTGCTTTGGAAGGCAGCGCCGGGCGAGAGACCGTTTCCGGGTGAACGAGCTGACGACGCGAACGCGAGGCTTCACGCGACCTACATACGTCGTAAGTACGAGGACTCTTTCAATAACGCGAACTGAAATGAGTTTAAATTCATGCTGCTCTCAATGCATCATGGACCAACCGTAAACATAAACATGCTGCCAGACTGTTTACTGTGTGTGTGTGTGTGTGTGTGTGTGATGTTGGCCCGCTAATGCTTTATGGGCTGTCTTGTAGGCTATAAAATTGAATTTTTTTCACTCGCCCAGAGCGAGCGGAGCTATATGTAGTTGGGACTGAATACAACACTATGGTGCACAAACAAGCAGAGGGTCAGAACATTGTTTGAGTGTGATATTCTGTGAATGGAGAGGCTACTCTATGTGTGTCTTCATGTCAAACTGCAAACACAGAAGCTCCAGTTATGCTGAATACTTGTTCTGTCCACAGGTGTCCACTCTATGGCAGACCGTGTGAAGAAGGCTGATGGGTGGCTTTGACAAAAACACATGTTTTTATTTTATGTAATTGTATTTAAAGAACATTGTTCCTGTGATATTCAAATGGTTGCTTAATAAACACAATTGTTTAGCCTGTGTTACGTATGGTTTTCTTTGTCCTTTAAGTGGAAACTGTTGACTGTAGTGAGACTATGTACTGTATATGATATTACTAGTACTTTAGCAGTGAGCATGTTTAAGTTTAAAAGGTGTTAAACAAACAGTTATGGTGAAAAGAACCTCAGAATTGCAACTTCATTTGAGAAATCTGGATTGTTTCTTAGTTAGGCCCCAAAATGACGATATGTTAATATTTGCACAATGTAGAGGATGACACATTTTACTATAGCATCAGTGAAATGGGCAAAATGTGAATTATCAATCAACATCTTCAAATAGTCCGTGAAAGAAACTTTGACCGTCTTTTCACCGGTGACCACAGCCGGTAAACTGCTCACTGACGAGAAGGTGTGACCAGGCCGTCATGTTTAAAACTGTCAAACCAAAAACCCCTTATCAGCCGGAGCAAACTGTCAAACGATGTAGTGCTGATCAAATATGAATCAATGTTCTGTAACAGAACTCTAAAGTGTGGTAGTGAGATAGTTCATTGAGACATTCTTTTAAAATATTTCTTCTCAGGAATTACAGAAGAGTCTCGCCTGGTGAGGACTAGAAAGGATGAAGATGAGAAAATACAAAATAATAAAAATGAAGAAAGGAACGCTACAGTCTTTGGTAATCTGCTCACATATTAAAGACACGTTACCTGAGGTTTGTTCATGCCAGTGGTCACATGTGGAATGGGAGTTATCATGAGAAGAATTGCTGTAAGAAATATGTGGGGCACGGACATCGTGGGTCACATACGAAGTGGTTTCTAAGAAATGCGCTTGGTTGCCAAGTTAAACATTCCCCCCGTCACTCCAGCTGCTGCCATCCGATATGTGTGGGGTTTTCCACTTTCTCCTCCCGCAGTGGGACGACCCCACGCTCTGCAGAACTCTTCCAAATGGACACAACTACGCAGAGTTAAAGTTAGGCGTTTGCACGGATGCACAAAAAGGCGGCGAACTGAGCGGCGGGGGAAAAAAAACGATTTCCGCCCGGAGAAGATGATCAATGTGCAGACGAGGAGCAGTCGGGGAGTTACTGGGTCAAGGCGGTGGGGAAGTGAAGGGGAGAGCGTGTCTCTGTCTAGACAATAAACTGCTTCGGTTAATACACAGTCTTGCTGGCAGGATGGGGGATGAGACTGTTGGCTTAGCTCGAGGTCTCAGCGTCCCTATGCAATGAAAGCGCTACGGTTTCCTAGACGGGGGAATGAATCACGCCGGTACCACGGCTGCTGGCTGATTAATGACCTCTTATCAAGAGACGTAAAAGCGCACTGCCTGTGCATAGAAGTGTCCATACATCGTCTTTTTCTAACACAGAGATTTATGGCAAACACGGCGCCGCATTATCTCCTACATTTTACTATTTGTTGTGTGAGAATGGATTGAACTGTAACACCGCAGCTATCGTAGATCAAACCAAATTATATAGTTCATAAATATCGTGATAAACAACTGCGGCGACAGAGAGGAGAATACCGCTGCATGAAGAAACAGCATTATTAAGGTTTCATTTTCCTGCAGGTTGTAAACTGATATTTCAGGGTCACGTTCGCCTGATGAGTCCCGAATGGCCGTTGTTATTCGGGTGCATTACTCCCGCTGATTGGATTTATGCTCGAACTTGCAATACTTGGATTGAACCATGTCCGATTGATTCATTTACATCTCAGGCATTTACTGTAATGTGACATGCATCCTGGGTAAATGGGAATGCATCATGTCAGGAGAGCAGAAGTGAAAGTCACGGTGTTCAGAAAATAGATAAATCACTCCGAAGCCTTTGTGCTCCCACTGAGGGCAAAAGCTTCACCAGCCACCGTCTTCTGTCACGTGTTCAAATGAATGCTGAGATTTGATGAGTGTGGGCTTACTAAAAATTGCACACCATTGTTTTCTGAGTCATTTAAACGCTGTTTTGTTCTGTTTTTTTTTTTTTTGTCCTCCACAGGCTCGTCTCACACCAGAATGGGCGTCCAGAAGCTCGCCATCTTTCTCCTGGTCCTTTGTCTTTGTCTGGAGGGAGGGTCGGCCAAAGAGAAAGGGACAAAGAAGGGAAAGAAAAAAGAGAATCAGGTTTACTGTCCGTCGTAAGTACGGGATAAACAACACGGTGGGCTTGTCACACTGTGCAGTGGGAATCGACAACACGATACGCTTCAGGTTGCCATAATAGACGCACAGCTATCGTCATTGGCTTGGTAGTACCCCAGCGACTAATCACCTGACCTTTATATGTGACCATGTGAGGCGCCCATAGCGGCTGTTAAGCTACACCGAGACCCGGTGGATCGTCTGCGATCCTGGCCGACATAACTGCTTTTAGTATATGATATATGAAACCAGGCAACCTTAGGCGTCCGTTGGTACCAACCCATGGCACACAAGCTTGACGAGAATGAAGCTAATTAGCTGGATGTTGGGGAGGGAAAATACGGCGAGGCCGTTTTTTCAAAGGGGTCCCCTGACTGCTCACCTCAAGATACGTTAACGTTAACAAAGGTTCTATGGGTACAAGGCTCCCCTTTACAGATATGCCTCTTTATAATAATCACATGTAGTTTGGGGAAAAACCAAAGCAGTTCCTTTGGCACGCAGTACAAATGAATGTATACCGGAGTCCCTAAACAGACTTGGAATTGCATGAGTTGGGTTTGACTGGAAAGCTGAGACTCTTGTGGATCCAATTTACCCCAATTGTATTCATGTTAGTCCCCATAGCAGCCACTTCACAAAGTGAGACCATTTCTTGATATGTGACTCTAGGATGATCACAGCCTCATGGATCTTTTCAATCCCAAACGTGGCTTTATGTATATATTAACAATCTCCAAATGTCAAAAGTCACCTCATGGATTTTTGAATGGTGTTCTCTAAGGTGTTGGTGTCTTAATGTGGGATTTTGGAGGCATTTTCACTCTTTCAAATCACTTTTTGAGTATAGTCAAACATGATTACAAAAAAGGGCTGTATGAGGGTCTCGAAGGGTTAACTTTGTGTATTTTACACCTGAAGTATCATATACTTTGCAGTCCATTTTGGACCAGATCTCATCAGCTGCTTCACTGCAGAGCTATTCAAGCATGATATGAACCTGTAACCCAGTCAACAAGGAACAATGAGAGTCCCAAAAATCAGCACCAAATCCGACAGAAGCATCTGGTGTTAAAAAATACTGAATACTTGCGAAGCAAAGGTCACAGCTTTTTGTACAACACTGATTCAGCTACTGCTTGAGCATTTCCTTATTCAGAACTTGTCTGGTACTGTCTGGTATTAAGCCACTGTTTAAGACGGTATCAAATAAATGGGGAAGTTGTCAGATACGTTCTCAATATGTCCTAACATGCCTTCTGACTGTGGTGAGCAGCACCCGCTCCTTCCTTAAATGGTAACAAATGGCTCAACAATGAAAAGTTCTTGAAATGAGGGAGAAAGCGTTTGATGTAGTCCCAGTATTGGCAAGTGTAAGCTCTATGACATATTTCGAGTTTAGTGGTGCGCATGCCTTTGTGGATCAAGGGAACCACTTGGTTCCAGTTTAGCTTGTTGTGCTTGAGGTTGTCAGAGAGGTCCGTTAAAAGAGAGAGGGGGGAAAAAAAAAAAAAAGAGGTTTAGTGGATGGGAATTATGTGTTCCACTTTGATCAGAGGAACCGCAGAACATACACACGCTGCGCAGCATTCCTGTGGAGCACTTTAACTCATCCTCAGTGCATGATAAGGTTTACATAATGATATGTAAAGTGCTTTGAAAAGGGGGAATTCTTTGGCAGGAGAATCATTGCCACCCACAAGGAGGCTTTCTTTTTTTTCCCTCCTTTCTCTCCTGCCAGATCCCGTTCTCCCCTTTCCTTTCACTCCGTCCCATTGTTTTCCCATCAGTCAACCTCAGACAACACGTTGTGTTTGGTTGAACGTCTCTGAAAGTCACCACGTTATGTTATGGCAGTAATTTACGGCTTCTTTTTTTTTTGCAGTTGCTAATTTGCAGGATGGTTCGACGGGAAACTTTCACTTTGGTTTCAATGAAAAGTGGAAATATACAGAAAAAGAAAAAGTCATGTGTACTCTTTGCCTCCCACATTGCTGAGTCATTGACTCAATTATTTAAAGGATTTTTACAAGGCAACTAAAGTTAAGTTGGGCAAAATGGAGTAAAATGTTTCTTCACTCGTTTACTTTGCAAATGGAGTTGTTCCAAGAAAACTGCCGTTTTTTTATTTTCTTTGGCATTTTTCACCTTTATTAAATAGATGACAGTGAAATGAGGACACAGAGATAAAAGGTATAACGTGCATCAAGATCGGAACTGAACTTTATGGCATGCACCGTGACCATTCGGCTACCGCTCTGTCATTCCTCCATAATGTTGTTGTAACATAATAAGCATTTGACCCTCGTACTGCATCTTCAAATTACACAAACCGAACCCCAACTGTACTGTGTTTGATGCTAATTAGCAAATGTTAGCATGGTAAACATACCTACTAAATACAAGCATGTGTAAGCACTGTAAACGTTAGCATGTTAGCATGCTGACGTTAGCATTTAGCTCAAAAAGCACAGGCTCAACCTAAGTACAGCCTTCACAGGGCTGACGTTCACGCATAGCTTTGCTATAAATATAATGCTAAATGACTTCATACATGTGCACACAGTTTTATCAAAAGGTGTTACATAATTGTCCTAGAAGGCTGAAAAAAATGTCCCCTAGCTGCCTTAAGGATCATGCAGACTTCTTCAGTCAACGTTGCCTGCGTGGACCAAATATGAAAAGCTAAATTAATCCCATTACCTGGTAGCTCTCTAAGGTGATAGTTTAATCAAAGAGTGTGCAGAGCAGAAGTGGGTGCATCTGCCAGGAATTTGACCTGCTAATGCAATCGTGCCTGCAGTTCCCTCTCTGTCTTATTTGTTTGCAGACAGCTGTCAGCTGAGGATCTGGCCCGAGTCCCTGACAATACAACCAGCACCATCTTGAACAAGTTACTGATCACCTACGATCCCAGAATAAGGCCCAACTTCAAAGGCAAGTCTCATTTCCTCTTCATCTGTCTCCGTCTATTCTGAATTTACATTTTTTTTTTGCTGCAGCGCTGTCATGCTAATTGAAGATACAAGTATTCTGTAAATATGTACCTCCATAAACCTGGTGCAGGGAGAGCTCTCTGCATTCATGAAAATGTTTTTCCTTTCATACATACTTGCATATTTAACATGTACTTCGACAGTGTAGCTATAAGCCGGTGTTCTCGGGTTCGGTGATTGACACACACAAGCTGTTATGGGAAGGAAATCTGTGACTTAAGACAGTCAAATCTTAAAAAAATAACATAGTGTGCATTTTGTATCGTATATTTTACTACTGTTATCTCAAATATCAAGCCTCTAGAATCCGCCGCTCTTCTTTCCATTATTTACTCTATTCTTCACAAGCATCCATCTGTACAGTGTTTACAGTGTAGATGTCACACTTTAGCGGCCGTCAGTGTCACAGAGACAGCCATAAAAAAAAAAAATAACGTGATCGACGACCTCTGCGGCGTCTGACTGATGGTCTTTCACCAGTCTTCAGGTAGTTTCCATCCTCTGGCACTTTGGCAGCAGAAGCTGCATCTGGGACTCACTGTTTGATGTATTTGTGAGCAGAATCAGCTCCCTTTTCGGACTGCCTGCGACCGCTCCAGCAGCCAAACATCTGCTCTTGATTTCAGGTTGGGCTGAAAGCTCCCCCCCCCTCCTCCGTCCATTAACATCCATGTCATAATCTTCCAAACTACATCCTAAACCGTGCCTTGTGCATTGCTTTGCCCAGGCCTATAAAAATGGAGAGCTGCTTTTATAGGCCCTATGGAGAATTTTAAGCTCACAGCAGAAGTGTTTTGTGGAATATTCTATTAGTTCGCTTGGTTGCATTAATGCATGGAAGTTGTGAGCTATGAGCCACCTTCATATTATGCACATTCATTTTGTGAATTGCATGATCAAATTTAGGCTGTGGAACTCCTGAGGCTTCCAGTAAACAACACAAAAGGACATCATTTATTCAAAAGGAGTGTGAGCAGTCGGCATTCATCAAGGATTTTATTAGTTTATGCTAAAGACTGAGTGGAGAGAGATGCCAGTATATATATATATATATATATATATATATATATATATATATATATATATATATATATATATATATATATATATATATATATATATATATATATATATATGTGTGTGTTTACAGAATTAACTCAGCAGAGGGGATGAGAGGGGATTTTACATCGCTTTGCAATGTTGACAGTCTTTCATAATGCCTGATCAGTAACACAATCAATTGAATTGCCAGGTACAATATGTAGAAATGTAGATTTACGGGGTTTCAGAGCACACCGACGCTTACTGTAAAGCTCCACAGAGGAGCAAAGCAGCTGTGAAACACAAGGACAAACTCTTCCTTCCCTCTCTCTCAAAATCCAGGAATTCCCGTGGAAGACAGAGTGAACATCTTCATCAACAGTTTTGGCTCCATTCAAGAAACGACGATGGTAAGAATCCACTTCAATTCCACTTCAGCCTGACAGAATTGATAATCGATGCGTCTGCCAATCAGCTGCAGTGGGTCAGAGCTGACGACTGCTGCTCCGTCCTACAAGTTCTAAGAGGGACGGGTGAGACGTGTCTGCTGGGCGATGTCAGACCAGTCAGCGGTAAATCATTATGAAGGCCTGGGGTTTCCATGCTTCCATCTATCTGATGGCTTAATTGCTGATAAAGGAGTGCAGTTTGAATCGAAGTGAACAGATTAAAACGTCAAGGACGGCGCCAGGGGTCGACTCTCGATCGCTTAGGAAACAATAAAAGGGAAGGTTATTGTAGGTTTCTAATGAGCCCCGGCGTAGTTTAATTTAAAGCTGCTGGGAGGAGCTAATCAACATTAAGTGTTTCTTTCTCAGTAAATATGTTCAATAATGTGACAAGGTAATTGAAATGAATGCAGTGCAGTGTGATAGGATTCACAATTCGGCTTGATCCCGTCTCACCTGACAGGCGACACAGATTTACAAGAGTTTTATTCCATTGGAAGAAACACATTTCACAGAATACTTGATTGCAAAATCTAAAATCTCCCCTTTAACATGTTGTCTCATGCCGGCACTTCTTGGGCTGAGATTTTTTTACCATCAATATAGAACTCAACAGCTATTTGCCCTGTCAGGAC
This sequence comes from Cebidichthys violaceus, assembly GCF_023349555.1. Classification (NCBI taxonomy): domain Eukaryota; kingdom Metazoa; phylum Chordata; class Actinopteri; order Perciformes; family Stichaeidae; genus Cebidichthys; species Cebidichthys violaceus. The sequence goes on from NW_027176372.1 coordinate 23,032,168, forward strand.
ACAGTGGCGTAATGGTGAATACAAACCCCCTCTGTTGTGTGTTGTAATCCGAGCTTCTCCGTTCTTTTGTTTGGCAGCCGAGCCATGATCGGAAAATCTTAAATCACCACGACCTCTTAACGTGCGGCGGTGGCATGTAATGTGTAAAAATCACGCGCCACCGCCACAGAAACAATTCAAGGTTTAGGTTCAGGCAACGGAACGACATCGGTTTAGGAGAGAAAAGATCAAAGAAATAGCTTCATAGTAAGCTTTGACATACCAAATAATAAACCTGAAGCAACAACTTCAATTGTAACATCATTTGAATTGTTTGCAAATGCTGAGAATAAACCAGCAATGTGTGGTCAATGACATCCATGCTTGATGGAGATGACTACAATATGTGATGAATATGTATGCTGCTCAAACAAAAGAGCTGAAGATGAAATCATAGAAACGTCTTAAAGACTGGAAAGACATGCAACATCACAGACCGGCGTATTGTGCAGCAGCTCAGTTACAATCCTCGGCCTCTTTGCTCAGAAACCTGCTATTGATTTGTACGAACCGTCCAATTTTCGTTCTGGAACATACGGGCCAGTCTGTCTTCACTGGAAAGATATAGTGCTGAGACTTTAGACCTTTTGCTCCCAGAGTCCTGTTGCAGGTCTGGACAGTGTCTCAGTCCAAAGCAGTGATCAGTGTTTTCCTACCTCATTTCATGACACTCTGAACAAAGCCTCAGATCTTATATACGGGAATCGGAGCTGCATGAAAATGTTCTCTGGAGATATGTCGTCTGGCTGCAGATCAGTAGAGTGTGTCCGCTTGTTAAGCCTTCCAAGCGGAGAGAGTTTCACACCAGGACCAATTACAGACCAGTGCTGAAAACTCGAAATCCTTAAAACTCAAAAGTATTAAGGACCGGAGTGAAAAACAATAGGAGGAAACAAAAAAGGGGGTAAAGAAAATAGGAAATCAAGGAGAAGAAGAACAAAAGATCAGGAAGCATGAAGGCTTTAAGAGGAAGAAAAAGAATAAGGGGCAGTAAGCAGAAAGTGAACGAATGGCAAGAGGAAGACGAAAGGAAAGGGAAGGGGGGGGGGGACAGAGAAAGAAGACAATACCAGACAATAAGAGACCAAAGATGAAAAAGAAGGACATTGAGCAGGGGACGATTGAGAGAAATGACACAGAGTGGAAAGGATAACATAAGGGAAAAACAGAGGAGAGGAAAATTAGAATTGAACAAAAGAGAAGCCAGACGAGGGAAAAAGATGTGATCGAGAAGGAACGAGTAAAAGACATAAGACTGAGACAGAGAGAGAAAGACAAGGGACTCACAGATGGTAAATCTGTATTCCCTCTTCTCCCGGACGCCCAACGAAGGACAGAGAGAAAATGAAATTGAGGACGGTTCAAAATGAATCCAGGAGGAGAGAGAAGGGACAGCTGGTCTTAATTCATCACTCTGTGGGGCGTCTGATCTCAGGGAACCCTCTCTCATCATTTACACCTCCCCTCGGACAGACGCCGCCTCGTGTCCACTGCAGTTAAAAATATCTAGCTTGTAATCACCAGTAGAGAATGACTAATTTGATGCTGCGAGGGGAAATGAATTGTGGTTGCGTGTACGTTGCGCTGCCTCACAGCTTGAGTTCTCCTCACCGTGTTGAATCTCTCCGGGATCGAATGCGGTACAGGCAGCTTGCGAGCGGAGCCAGAGGGAAGATATATCTCCTCGTCTGGTTTTCAGGAAAGCGAAGGTGTTGGAATTGGCATCTCCGTCAGACGGAGAAGAGCCAGCAGAAGCTTTTTGAGCCGTCGCTCGAGGACGAGTTGGAGTCTAAAATGAGGTTGTGTAGAAACGACGGCTGGCTTTTCCAAAATGAGATATCAACAAGTTGACCACTGCTCCTTCTCACGAAAAATGTTTACTGGCAGAGAAGAAAAGCACATTCTGGGTTATGGCTGAATGTATAAACCCTCCTAAGACCTCTGTGTACAAACTGGTGTTAGCTGACATTTTTAAATCATATACAACAGAGAAGAATGAAACCTTTCGTTTGTGTATCAGCATGTAACACTCAATCAAACATCGTATCTTTTCTGCAACGTTTTCAAACAAAAAAAAACGTCACAAAACCAGGAAAAAGATCATGGTTTGGCTTAAAATGTTAAATGTGTGTTAATTAACTAATAAACGTATTATAAATTATAATAAACGTATTTCTGACGTTCAAGTGTGCGACAACGCAGTTCCATTGTGAAATGTTTCCACCAGACCAACCTGGATGTTTAAAGTACGACATTAGTTCTAGATGAGAATGATATACGTATTTATTGTATATGTATTTATTGACAGTTTACATTCCTTTAAGCCCATTTGTGATGTTTTTGTTGCCTACATGTAGAACTGGCGGTCGTTACCGTTTCAAGTTAACAACGTAGGGATGCTTGAAATGCTCGAAATGTATCATGAAGTGCGAAATGGCCATAAAAGTGGCATGCTATTCATACTCCTTCCTGTGAGAGAGCGTTGGTAAATACACAAGTAGTTCAGTTCAGTGTGCAGCAGGATACTAAAAGTTTTCATATGAAAAAAGAAAAAGTGCTTTCATGAAGAACAGATGCACTATAAAACCACATTTATGTCAGCTGGCTGTCTCTCACTGTCAAACCTGGTTCCAACTAAAGTAGTTCAACACACACACACACACACACACACATTTTTGTATTTACATATTTGTCAGCATTGCACATTTATCATCAGAAATGTGCAATTGCAAAGGGAGAATCATGTGAACGGAGGCAGGTGGCGTCTCCGAGGCTTTATTGAGATTGACGAGAAACAAAAGAAAACACCTGAAAAAACCCCCCAAAAAATGATGTTTTGCAGAAGTGAAGCCAAGATAAAGTGAACTCAGGGAGAGGTTCGACATGTTGCCAGGGACTAGAGCCAATGGATGGAGTTCGTGGCGGTCTTGTGTCCCACAAGGGTTGGAAGAGACGAAGTGAGTGAGTAAGAGGATCACTGAGTTTAAAAGCGAGCCCAGAGGGGGTTTGATGACTCGTGTCATGGTGGCCAAACATGTGACCCAAACACGTCCACGACAGAGGAAACACCAGCGCCAGACTTTCTAAAACTCCTGACAAACTACTAACGGTTTGAACCGTTTTTTAAAAAGGACCACCAACAGCTATATCTATATATTATTGTTGCGTCGTCCATCAGAAGTTGGTCAGACTGAAGCAGACAAAGACAACAGCATGCTTGTGACATGGGGATGGAATGGAGCCGGGTGAGCAGATGTCATTGGACAGTCCGGTCCTTGTTTCCAGACAAAGTCCACAAGTCTTATCAAAGTCCACGGAAGTCCATGAAGGGAGGACGTTGGGTTGTATGGGTCAAACACAACAAACATACTTATTTTAAACCAAACTGGTTTTGTTGCGTTTTTCCTTTTCTTTCAACGTTAAAATCTAGTGACCGTAATCCAGTTGGAGACACGTTTCTGTCGAAACATAACTGAAAAAAGCTGTTCACTTTTATGAAACCACGTTTATGAAACAGGGTTGCATTGCAATGAACGCACAACCATGTTAGACCAACTCGTCCAATCTTTAGTACACGTGTGATTCAAAAGGGATGCATTTCCTTACACCGACTCAAATTTCACTCTACAAGGATTTGCCCAAAAGGGAAAACCGACACCTACATAGTCTACTGCAGAAGTTTAACACGAGTCCACATTTATCATTTCAACCAGGAGGACAAATTTGGGATTGTATAAAAAAATCCCCCTGTAAATGTTATCACGGCCTGTTTCGGGTCCTTGCTGCTGGCTTTATGAACACCTACTACACACCGTGTTCCCGAGAGAACAATCGCACCGTTTGAAACTCAAACACCTGCAGGCCGAGCATAAAGCCATGATAAATGTTGCCGTTTAGCCGACTCTGCATAACGCTACTGCATCAAACAAATTAAAAAAAAAAAAAAAGGCAACCAATATTATAAAATCTGGGAACAATGGAAGGTGGAAGCTAGCTTCTCACGCAGGAACACACACACACACACACACACACACACAGCTGGTATTTTGGCGGCTTTATTTGACATGTCATCCGTCTTCACACTCAGCATTAATAGTCCTTCCCAACACCTGGTCCCAGAGCAGCTTGAGGCACGCCATCAAAGCATGCACAAAAAAACAAAGTCCAAAAGCCTTCGCTGAGTGATGCTTTCCCACCAACAAGAATGTGGGACGTTTCACTAATAGGCGCTCTAATGAGGCATTTGCTGTATCACATGTTGCTGTATTGATAACCCTTTGACCCCTTGGGTGGTGTTTTCTCTGTGTTTACCGCGTTACAAGTAGACGTCACCGCACGCTTTCGCTGCAGCTGTGAAATGTCACTCGGCACGTTGGAGCGGTCCGCTGAAGGTATTGTTGAGATGTTTGCTGTGAGAAAATGGAACCTGTCAATAAGTTGGAACTTCTGTTCAGCATCTAAAATGCTTCTGCCCGTTAGCACTGACGCGATAGCGACATTAACCGTGTCTGCTTTGTCTGCTTGTGCAGGATTACAGAGTCAACATCTTCCTGCGGCAGCGATGGAACGACCCAAGGCTGAAGCTGCCGCAGGACTTCAAGTCCGACTCTCTCACCGTCGACCCAAAGATGTTCAAGTGTCTCTGGAAACCCGACCTGTTCTTCGCCAACGAGAAGAGCGCCAATTTTCACGACGTCACCCAGGAGAACATTCTCCTCTTCATTTTCCGTAACGGAGACGTCCTCATCAGCATGAGGTAATGATCTTAGATATTTTTTCCATACATTCAAGATGACAGTCGTCATGTTTTCCCGCTCTTACAGAATGTTTGGAACGTTTAAATTAAAAAAACTGATTCAATATTTTTCATTTGTTGTTTAAAACGTTTTGTAATTGTTACATGAGGATGTCCCATCACCTTTAGAGTGTTAGCGGAGTGTCTAATAGCTAAAAATCATAAACACAGTGCAATGTGGGCACCTTTGATTAATTAATAAGTAAATAAATCTGATTGGCCACATTAATTTTTCCCCACTGCACCACTAAACCTGATCTTACTGGGAATCCTCCACTGGAAGCGGTAAAAATACAGTCTTCCGTGAACGAAGAAATCAAAGTAGGGCGTATTGATTCATTGATTTCATTTCCCCGCCCACCGTAACGAGCGACGGGAATCTGCCTCTAGTGAAGCAGGACGCTACACAACAGACACACAACCAGTGTCTTGATACGCCACACCTGTCAGGTTTGATGGATTATCTTGGAAAAAGGACATGTGCTCACTAACAAATTTGTGACGAGAACTTTTAGAGAAATTAGCCTTTTGTGTGCATAGGAAAGAGTCTTTGATCTTATATTTAAACTAGGGAACAATTGGGCCAAAAAGAAAAAAAACAGCGTTAACCAACCCCCGTCTTCATGTGGCCTTGGAATAAGAAACGTTAGCTATGATCTTCTTGAAACTTTGTATAATAAAGTCTGCCGTTCACCACATATCTCTCAGTGACTTTACTAAAATGATACCAGCCTAATGTTTGTTGCAGGGAGGTCACCACAGGCAGAAAATGATGAATAAAGTCATAAAAGTGGGTTTAAGTCTACGTACAAACAACACCTCAAGCCAAAATTATACTTTCCGCATCCATGAGGGTCCACGAGACGAGAACTGTCTTAATCAGAAGCATACGACCTATTTGCTGTAACAAGACTTGTCCAGACTTGTCCAGACTTGTCCCTGCAGCCGCTATGCTACAAGTGGTAGTGTAGCGATCTACTGCACATGTGCGGAATGCTTCCTCCGAGCGGACGGTATGAACAGAACCACTACGCAGCCTTGGCTGTCCGTGTACGTTTCCGTTTTGGGAGCGTAACCGAGGCTTGAATCAACATTAAATTACGTTAACTCCTCCTGAAAGCCGCTGCCGTAGACCACATGTCGACTGAAGAATAAGTCGTGGAATGGATAGGACGCCACACAAACTCAGTGTCGGGTGGGACAAATGAAGTGTAACAAAATGGCATCACTAGGGCTCAGTGCAACGCTCGCCTAATGTAGCTTTAAATACACAAGACTAAACAAACATCATATGATGTAAGGCCTAGTTGGACTATTACCTGGAGACCCTAATATGATTATACAATAATTGGTCATTTGTGTTCTTAATGCCCTGCAAATGTGCAATGATGATTTTATTCCTGCATATCTCAGTCAGTTACGGGAGACTTGTTTCCCTTATTTGCTGGGATTCCCTGAGGTTTCTTCATTTACTTTTCTTTCTGTGTCAAGAATCACTGAGGCTGCAGGCTGTGAGAGCAACATTTTGGAAAAGATAATGAGACTGTTGACATGCAAAGCATTAGGTAAAAAAAAAAAAAAAACACCAAACATTTTATCGTCCAAGGGGCTCACTGTAAACTAGCTACACTCCGCTGTGTTTGGTTTCAGTCGTCTCCAGAGACAATATAATCCTCGTGAATATGTCTGTCATTTTGAGAGTATAACACATTTTGTTTGTCCCGTACAAAAACACCATGAGGGTGAAATCCTTTTGAAATCTCTTGGTAATACGAGTGTCTAAAACACGAGGCTTTTCTGTGAGCGGTGGATAAAAGAGGGATACAAAAGCACATCATATTGACAAAAACAAAAAGAACTGGATTTCCTCTCCCTCCAGGTTGTCCGTCACCCTTTCCTGTCCTCTGGACCTCACTCTGTTCCCCATGGACACACAGAGGTGTAAGATGCAACTTGAAAGCTGTGAGTTCCCCTGAAGCCACATCACCATAGACCACCAGTCACAAACCACACGATTGCTTTTGTAAATTTGTATTTGGGAGACACAGCATGTTTCGAGGTGTGCATATACTTGTTGTTTTTGGGGGGTAAACGGAGGCTCTTTGCTCGTGTTTAGAAGCCAATTTCAGTGGCGAACACTTACAGAAGAGGAATAAATCATCATATTTTAAGGTTGTTGTGAAAGCCTCACAGCTAATTGAGCTCGACTGTGGTTACTGCATCTTGTTTACAAAGCAGAATAGACTTGAATTAGCGAAACAACTTCAAGCCATTACCCTCTAATGGCTGAGCCGACTGCTGAGACGTATAGCTTCCTGCCAGTCTGTGTGCTTTTATGTTATATTGTTTGTTTCTGGGTTTGCTTAACATGCGAGCAGATATTGTGGGCATAAACAATATATATATATATATATATATATATATATATATATATATATATATATATATATATATATATATAAACTGGATATTGAAATGTGTGTAACCACTACCGTGGTTTCATTAATGCATGTGTGTTTTTCATCCAGTTGGCTACACCACAGACGACCTGCAGTTCATGTGGCAGACAGGAGACCCGGTGCAAATGGACGCCATCGCTCTGCCACAGTTTGACATCAGACAGGAAGATATTGATTATGGCAACTGCACCAAATTCTATTCAGGAACAGGTATTGTCCTTGTCCGATTTTCTCACATTTTTTTTTTAAAACAGGAAGTTACAAAAATGCTTATTAGTAAGAAAAATGGATTCGAGTGCCGTTCCTTTCATCCATTCATTGGTTTTTCTCTCAGAAGTTAAGTTGTCTTATTCTGGGTTCCTAGTCTGAGACGTCTAGTGAAGGTAACGGGTCCTTTTGTTAAGGTGAGATTAGTTGCTTGCCGTTTGATTGAAAGATGAAATCTGATCCTGAGCTGCAGCGAGCCAGCTTTCAATTGAATGTTCTTATCTGACTAAGAGGGATGTGACTTCTTTATTTTTTCTGGTAAAGACCAAAAGATTATTTTACCTCAAGTCATCCTGCTTCCGTTTAAAAATTCAATTTAACTCCTATATAAAAAAAAAAACTACATTTTTAAGATAAGCCTTTTTATCGTTTCTTCATGTCATCACAGAGTTAAAGACACTAAGTGACCAGAAATACAAAATAAAAGTGTAAAAGAAATGTTCCACGGTAGATGTTGCTCTCTGCTCCCTTACAGAACAGAAGCACAGCTCATACTCATAGTCTTGGCAGACATCTTTTGACTTGGCGTAGCAGGAATTCCACAGGTGTCACTGATCATTGATTACGTCTCCATTGCAGTCAGGTGCGTCAGTGAGCCGGCGCGCACGGCTCTGGCTCTGGTGCTCAACTGAATGGAAAGAAGTATTTAATAAGGTCAATGGTTTACCCCTCTGTGACCAGTTCAAGTGTTTGCTTTGAGGAATCTCCGGAGCGAGATCCATGTAGAATGTGTGTAATCTTGTGGGTTAAGTTTGGACAAACAATATAAGCTGCGCATGTATATTTATATCGTTTAAATGCAGTATTTCTGCACGGTTGCAGGTAAAGATTGGGCTACACTAGTATTAGACTATTTTGTAGAATTGGATTCCAAAGCTTCCAAACACTTCTGATAACTCAAAAGCATTTTAAAGTCCAAAAAGTCCAAATTTATTGAAAAATCCTCTGTTTTGATCTGATAATATATTCTGCTTAGGAGCTGTTTAGCATACACCTTTTTCACTACAGTCACTTGGGGAGGCGTGCGCTGAAGAAAGTTGATTTATTCTAAAAAAGATGAACTCATTCAATTACAATGAATCACTTTTATTAAAAATTGAGGGATTTTGTTCAAAGACTTTTAAATGGTTTTTAGGGCGACGAGACTTCAAAGCTTCACGCAAAAGTATTCAATAGAAGCTTCAAATGTGATGGAAATCTGAAGTCATTCAGAGAGTCAAGAGACTCCAACAAAGACATGAGAGCATTTCTCTTTTCATGAAGCTGGACCATTCGACCACATGTTGTGTGTCCACATACGTAGATATTCCCAGACGTAGTGTGCCGTGCGTGTATTCGGACTAGCCCGGGTGCACGGTGGGAATTCCCAATGAAATGGAAGCCGGTGCGACCTCGGGCCGCTCTCGCTCACGGGCTTGGCAGCGAGTCAGCCTCTTTTTTTAAACGGGTTGCCAGGACAACCTGTCCAGACACAAAGATCACCTCTGTGTACGACACAGGCGGCCCTTATTACGCCGCATAAAGCTCACCCGGAGATCCCCCGGGCTCGTTAAATATTACTCCGGCACCGTCCGCTCTGCCGTCCCGCCGGACCCGCTAACCGGCCTCAAAGAGAGAGCAGCAACGCAGCGCTGCTGTAGGAGGTCTGAGGTCTGTTGATGCTTACTCCATACCGCTGAAAGCCCCAATAACGAAGACCACAAGAACGACAACCTTCTGAAAACAGGGACTAAGAATGGGAATCTAGTTCTTCTTCATAATAGGCGCGTTATGAATTGGAAGCGGTGCTTTTTGGAACGCTGCCCCGAGTGCTCAAACGGGTCCAAGCGTTATCAAAGTTAGATGACATGATGTTAAATTCCTTATGCCCGTTGACCTTTTGTTTTATTTCCCTCCTCTTGCGTTTGCTCTGCTTTGTGTTGGAGCTAAAGGAGCCGGATCAAGCAGACTTAACCCCGCGCCGCTATCTTTCCTCTAAATGCCTAATGGGGATTTAACAAAGTCCGGCATGAGGCCATTTCTCTCACCTCCTCGGTTTCCATTCAGAGGAAGGACGTTCAATAAAAGGTCCGATGCTGCGTTCACGGAGTATCGTTCGAACCGTGGTCACGAGCCGTCGACTTGGAAAATATATTCACCTCAGACACTTTGTGATTCCAAAGAGACATTTGGAATGTCTAACAGTGGCAACACATTCAACTTGCTGAAAAGAACCACACAGTCCAATGCATTATGTCGTACTTTATAGTAGCTATATGCTGTTTGTATCTAGTTGGAACTGACGCCAGTAACCTATGGACTCTCTCTGCTTCTCATATTTGAATTTCAAGCTTGTGTTCCTTACTGACGTTATTTAAGTCACATTTGACCGTGATCTCCTTCCTCCTGCAGGGTACTACACTTGCGTGGAGGTCATCTTCACCCTCAGGCGACAGGTCGGCTTCTACATGATGGGCGTGTACGCGCCCACGCTGCTCATCGTGGTCCTCTCCTGGCTTTCCTTCTGGATCAACCCCGACGCCAGTGCCGCCAGGGTGCCTTTGGGTACGGATTATTTGATCAATTCCACACCACCTTCCTCTGACATTTACCGATACACACACACACACACACACACACACACACACACACACACACACACACACACGGTGTGTAAATACTCCTTGTGCCGCTCGACCAGGGTTGAGAGCGTGGTTGGACGTTAGAACAGAAAGAGGGGGGGGGGGGGGGGGGGGTGAGAGTGCGGTTGTCATTGAGGTAATTAGGTGGGAAAATATTGTAGTTGATCAAATAAAACTCTCTCTGGATTTATATATTTTTAGGGATCACTGACATTCACCTCCATCACGACAACATCGATCACTTTTGACGCCACGAAGCACTATATTTATCAGCCATGGTGCCGCGTCCAGCGCTGGTCTACATGTGATAAATCACTGAATATAGCTGTGACTGACTGAAGGGACCCACCGCAGCGGCGCTTTAGGTACATTCGTGCTTTTTTAAGTAGCATTTATTGAGTTTACGTCTCAATGAATGGGGATTTGAGCCCCTGTTTAAGTGCACTCACTGCACTTTGTGCTGTAGAAGTCTCTAGTTTTCAGTCATTGGAAAGAACCGAAGGCTAATGGGCTTGATTTCCACACCTGTCATTGATCTGCCAACATCTCAAATGACTAAAATCTCAAATATAAGCCCACCAGTTAATTTCCCTGCTGATATGATCCCTTTTGCCACACACAATTTAGTACATTTAGTACATTCTGTTTAAAGTATGCAGGTGCAAAGTCTAGCTGATGGCAGGAAACATTCACAGGCTCTTGTGTTTTCAAAATGGTTACGTTAATCATTGTGGGCAACAAGAGTTTTTCAGGAGACAAGAGAGAACCGGGACACTCAGCCGTCCAACGAGGTTCACCTGATCTCTATTAACCCAAAACTAATGAAGGGCGGCGCTGAGGAGCACGAGGAGCACGAGGAGCACTGCTCTGTTTGGTCCAAATGAAAGCGATGACCTCACCTTTTATTACTTATTACTCTTCTCATCGCATCTTCATGGCTCTGCAGCCCTGAATGTTTTTATTTGTAATGAGTCACCAAACAAAGTATTGTGTTATTTTTTTAACATTATGTTTTACTATATTAGTCTGTGCTACATATGAATGTACTTCCCATACATGCAGGCTCTGGAAGCGTGTTTTCTTCCAGGCGAAACTGTCGCTGATTCAACCATTTCAAACAAAAACAAAACAACTTTAGTTCGACTTAAAATCATGACGAAATGTATAAAAAAAACCTAAAAAAACCTTGAAAAAGGAACAAAAACATCGATAGGTTTCCCTCGAAACGTACTTCACGATGCAGTTGTGTTGTGTGGGAACGGGCTGTTACATCTACATCATCGCGCTTTAATGATGATGATGGTGTGACGTAGAAGGGTTTGACAGAACGTCGGTATTCGACAGAACGGCCTGAATTGCTCCTGTTTGCTAAACAATGTGCATCATTCCACTTCCTCACCTCTTTCTGTTTCCCCCTCCATACTTTAACCCGCGGGTGATATGTCAGTGTCACCCGCAAAACAGTATCGCGGGGGCACCTCTGCGTGCGCAGGGCTGCACGGACGAGATAATCATTTTGGTTATCTCACTCCGGTCGTCCACTCTGCCTCCTTTTTCCTCCATCCTCCATCCTCCCTCCAGTTGTTTATCGCCACTTTCATCCCATCATCACTCCAACTCCTCCTGGATGCCTCCTCTGACTTCTCTCTAAATGGGATCAGTCCAGGTCAGTCAACATTTAGGTGTGGGACTACGCTCATTTATTGCTCTTCTCTCTGTGTGTGTGTGTGTGTGTGTGTGTGTGTGTGTGTGTGTGTGTGTGTGTGTGTGTTAGCCTTTAAGTGTGTGTCCATGTCTTTGTGTTTATGGGTTTTATTTAACCGAGCGTTTTTTGTGTATTTTCATCGAGACACGGTGTGTTGTCTTTTTCCCATGGGGGGGGTGTGAGTTTATGTTACAATTAAACGGGTTTACCAGAAATATGTTTTCTTAGATTGTCTTGTCTGATACAGAGTCCAGGTCTACTTTGGTCAGCTGAGCCGGCAGCCGTCGGGGAACGAAGGGAACAAAGCTATTTTCGAATGGCCACCACTTGTTCCACTTGTTCCACCTCCGTGTTTCTCTGTCCTCGTGGGTAACGGTCGCTTCTTCCGCGATGACGAATGCTCCGTTTAGCAGCTCGTTGGCGGTGACGAAGGAGCGGTTTGATTAGAAATCCTGAACCCTGCGCGAACTCTCCCTCGACGTGTGACCCTAATGAGGCCCGGAGGCCGAATCCACCGGTCATCCCGTCGTATTTATTACCTCTCTAAAGAATCATCGCAGGGAGGGGAAAATCGGGAGCGAAGCCATTCATAGGCGGTTATAATACCGTCCTAAAAGACTGGTTGTAATTATTTCTGCTGTGCACTGGGAATCTCTAACCTGTAGCTATCAGAGAGTAAAAACAATTTAAAATGACTGCAATTAGAGGATGTCTGGGCGCTAAGAGACGTCCTAATGAAAGAGGTAAAGGAACGGTCATGAATTCATAACAGCAGTCATGTTGTAAGAAAACCCCCGTGTGGATGTGAGGTTTTTATGAGCATATCGGGAGATTCATTTGTTCAGTATTTTGTGCTTTGAAGAGCAAATGAATCGGGTTTTGTTTCTCTCAGCAGTAGGTTGATCAAATGCTTTTCCTCGGTGGAAACAAGCATTTAGGCAGGACTGTCTGATGTGACCGGTGTTTCATTACATGGTTAAACTCTCAACATGTGATTAACCGGAGATTAACCGAAATATATAAAAAAATATTGTACCAGAAGTTGACATTAGCTGTGTTAAAATTCCATTTTTCTTCTCACTTCGCTGACCGCCGAGGTTAACCGTCCCCTCCTCTCCGTCCAGGCATCCTCTCGGTGCTGTCTCTGTCCTCCGAGTGCACCTCGCTGGCTTCGGAGCTGCCCAAAGTGTCCTACGTCAAGGCCATCGACATCTGGCTCATCGCTTGCCTGCTGTTCGGCTTCGCCTCGCTGGTGGAGTACGCCGTGGTCCAAGTGATGCTCAACAGCCCCAAGCGCATCGAGGCCGAGAAGGCCAAGATCGCCGCCAAGGAGAAGGCTGCGGGAAAGAGCCCCGCGGCCCAGAACAACACGGTCAACGGGACAGGGGGGACGCCGCTTCATGTCAGCACCTTGCAAGTCAGTGGATCTCATGATAACTTTATTGTGTTTGTTTGTGTGTTAAACTTATACTGCTGAAATCAGCTGAAACACTCTTTCCAATGATAAAGCTGTATTCGGTAGTAATTGGTTTTTACTTTGTGTTGAAAACCATTTACGTAACAAGTAGGGTTGCAAAATTCCGGGAATATTCAAAGTTGGAAACTTTCCATGGGAATTAACGGGAATAAACTGGAAATTTGGGGGTAATTTAACTGTATTTACCTTGTCATATATGACAAAACATGACAAAACAACATTTTGTTTTAGTCTTGTTCTCAACTACATTTAAGTTCCCTGTTGGGCAGATTTCCCGTTTTGCAAAAATTAATTTGCTATTTTTACAAATGCTCTTTTACAGATCTGTGCATTTTCTGATCGGTTCTGACGCAATCGGTCTTTTGTGGACTTCACAACAGTCCATTCCTGTATTAACCTCTCAAGTACCATTGTCAAATGGTCAAAATTTACCGAAAATGTTCCGCCCGTTTGCAACCCGAGTAACAAGCAAGCTGTTTAAAATTGCATCAACTTAAAACCAAGCAATTGGCTTTGGGATCAGAGGCTAGTTGTTTCTGTGAAATCATGCAATCATTCCTACTGACTTGACTTTGACTGCATCTTTCCTGGTCCTATATATATATATATATATATATATATATATATATATATATATATATATATATGTACCGGATTTAAATATGGAGTGTATCGCATTCATATCCATAAGTATAAAGAAAGCTGCAGTTAATCACCAAAACCTATAAACCTAAACCTAAATATCAGTGATGGAGCTTTTCAGTTGCTCTGTGTGTGTGTGTGTGTGTGTGTGTGTGTGTGTGTGTGTGTGTGTTTTTGCACACTACGGCTGTGTTTATGTGTATGATTCCAAATAACCTCCAGCAACGACACAATGAAAAAAAATGCATATTCCACATCAAAGGTCCTCTGGCAGGCCGGTAACATCGGAGCATAGGGAAATCCAATCACGGAAAATTGGCATCATCTCTAACGGACTCGTACTCACACCCGGCATGCAGCACGGGTTGCATGGGTCTCTCAATTGTCCGCCTAATTGAAATGAATTTACCTCCGAGTCTACGTTTGTCCGGACCACGTTTTAGTTTTGAGAGGATTACACCGTTCCATCGAGGTCTAATGGGGTTTCTTGTCAAAACCAGATCAAAATAATGAAGCTCTAATGAGCTTAATGACTTCAGTGAGTAAGCATCCGTGGTCTGATTAGATCCCGTTCACCCCGCAGGCCTTCAGGGGAGTTGATGAAAGGATTTTTTTTTTTTGGACGACATCATAATGAAGTCCTTTCGCTGATCGCTCTCGTGCCGTTTGTCCGCTGTGACGGCGGGTGTAGGGGAGCTGCAGGATGAGACGGCGACCATATTAGGCAGCGTCGTAGAGCACATGGTCTAATCTAATCTTGGCTCCGAAACTCTTTTCTTTTTCATCCTAAAATAACAGTAGTTTTGATTTAGCACCACGAGTTCCGTCCAAGCTTCAGGATCAAACCGGCTCCTTTTTATTGGCTTTTCAAAGGATATCGTTTGTTTTCAATCTGGTCCAACGGCCCAAAAAACAAGCCTCATTTAAATGTTCTCCACAGCTTAGATGAAGGCCGCCTGCTGAGGAATGACTTCTCAGAGACATCACAATGTGATTACAACACTTGTTTTCAGTTGTCCTTTTCCAACGCATGACGTTAAAGTTGCAGAGTCAGTTTCTACGTGATGATTTATGCAGTTTGATCCTCAACCCAGGAATCTATAAAGAGAGGACATGATGGACCATATTCAGTAGACGTCTACAGTACACATAGTTCTTGCAGCTTGAGTCTGAATTTGTCTTTGTTGTAAGAGAAACAATGTGGATCGTTTGCAAGCGGGGGATATTTGCGGCGCATTTAGCCAACTCTGAAAATGATTCCTGCTCGACAGAAAGAAAAACAACACATTAACTAACATCATGAAAAGAACGTGAAGAGGTTACGTGAAGAGGTTACGTGAAGAACGTGAGAGATAGAGAGAGAACATATGTTTCCCTTGAAACGTAATTGAGAATGAAGTTGTTTGGGAACCTTCATTTGTAGGAGATTTGCTGCTAGACTACAGTAGAGATGAGTTGCACTGGATAATAGTTGCAATAAATTTAAGCACCACAGTATTTAATCACTATTTTATAGGGTATTCACTCTGCAGGATGGAATAACCTTTGAACTGAGGGTCAGAGTTCACGGCTCTCTGCTCAGTCGTCCCAGTCTGCCGCTCGGTCGCTCTTCGGACTGATTAAACGGCCTCAGCGGCAGATTATTAATATAATCTTATCTCGGTTAGAAGAAAAAGGTTCAAAGTGTAATAATCGATTCTGCTTTCGTCGTTCTCATAGGTGGCGGAGACTCGCTGCAAGAAGGTGTGCACCTCTAAATCGGACCTGCGGACCAACGACTTCAGCATCGTGGGCTCGCTCCCGCGGGACTTTGAGCTGTCGAACTTCGACTGCTACGGGAAACCCATCGACAACGCCGGCGCTCACGGCAAATCCCAGGCCAAGAACCACAAGAGACCTCCTCCCCCGAAACCGGTCATCCCCTCCGCCGCCAAAAGAGTGGACCTGTACGCCCGAGCGCTCTTCCCTTTCTCCTTCCTCTTCTTCAATGTGGTTTACTGGTCCGTATACTTGTGATTATTTGGAAAATGTCTCGTATCGTAAAACAAAAAAAAGAAAAACACGTCACTCCCACGAGTTCTTTGTTGATCTGACTACCTTCGAAAAAATTCCAAAGTGAATACGTTTACATGCTACCGTCCTGGTTTTTCAGCCGTATCCTGTTTTTGGTATTTTGGGATATGGCGTTTACATAGAACATGGAAAACCCTTTCTATTCCTCTCCCCGTATATATACACACACACACACACACACACACACACACACACACACACACACACACACACAGGCGATCGTTACAGAGTCCAGGTATCTGATCGTTCTGCCTGCAGGTATTCTCACCATCTCAGCCTCTCTTGTTCTGTTCTAACTAACAACACTCAGAAGCTTGGATGTGGCCGAGGTTCACGCTCCAGCCGGCGTGAGCAGGTTTCTGAAAGCAGAATATGATATGATGTTTACATGACTAACGGATAACAGGGATACTCCAAAAAAAAAAAAAAAAAAACCACACGTGATACCCAGGATGCACTTGAGTGCGCAAATAACATTTTAAATGAATCTAAACCATACAAGATAATCGCTGGAAATAAAACGAAAACGATGTATTATCACATTTATATTTACATGACAATAGACGGCTGTTGTGATTTGTGTATTAAACAAATGGTTCTACTTTAATATGTCTTTAACTAAAATGTATATACAGCATCTCGTATTGGAATTCTTCATTTATTGACAAATGGTACTCGAGAGGTTAATACAGGATGGGCCGATTTGCGTCAGAACCGATCAGAAAATGCACAGATCTGTAAAAGAGCATTTGTAAAAAATAGCAAATTAATTTCACCTTTGCAAGACGGGAAATCTGCCCGCGAGTTTACTAGGTTCACGCGTTTTATTTACGCTTCAATGCAAAGTGCGACATTGTAATTACGTTGCATGTTTAAAAAAGAAAAGAAAAGAAATTGCATGCATATGAAGATACAATCTAAATATCTATATCTATATATATAAAGTATTTGTTACATTTGATTATTCTTATGATTTTGCTCTTGAGAGGATTAACACTTGTGTGTTCACTTGTGTGAAACACTTCGTTCCTGTTCAGATGGTTATGTGACACTGCCACCTTTCCAAAAAAAAAAAAAATCGGTTTCCTGTTTGATATCACCCACTTGTAGCGTGTGTAAATGCGACCGTGTGTTTGTGAAATTTACAAGCAAAGACAAATAAATGACCAAAACTCTTTTCACCATTTTGATGTGATTAAAATGAGCACAGTGACTTGAATTCTCAAACCCCGTGTTCTGTTTATTTCGTTGACAGTAACGCTGTTTTATTGTGTTTTTTTAATGCTGGATGGACGGAGGAAGGAGCAGGTCTTCACGCCTCTCCCCTTTGTGTCGTGCCGACGTGTATCGCACAACAACGCAGCTGTTTTTCCCACCGAGGTCTGACCTACCTTAATCGACCATCACCGGCCATCTATTATTCATGCGAACCTGCCTGGAGAACGAGCCCCGACTGTCATTTGCGAGATTCTTCATATGAAATCAGTCTCCAGCTGTAATGAAGCGAGACAGATGCCGATCTTATGTCATGAGAACAGAGTCGTATCAGTGAAGTTTGAGGAGCAGAGCTGCTCGTGTAAAGGAGCGCCGCTGCTGGATCTTCTTTTTCTTTTTTAAATTTGAAAAAAACTCTCTCTCTCTCTCTCTCTCTCTCTCTCTCTCTCTCTCTCTCTCTCTCTTCATGGCTGCCATGGTTACAGACATGGAAAAGGCTTTTTTGTCTGTCACTACAAATAATCCTGCCTGAGTCAGACCGTAGCTACATGCACACTCGAGTGGGGGGAAAAGAAAAAGCCTCTGAATTCACAGACGGATCTTGAATCGCCAAGAGATGCGTCGTGTTTTTCCGCAGACTAATGAAAAACTTAAGTCGTAGTTAGTCTTGACTCATCTGAGGACTAATCTAAGCTCTGGATGAATCTACAGAGAGAGGGATTCTGCATTGCAGTGCCCTCCGATGGTCAAACCTATGTTTGTTTAAAGGAACCTCTCCTGGGAGGAGAAACAGATGCAGATGCCAGAGGTTGAGTTCCACTTTGTGCTAAAATACAGTGAAAGGTTTTCAGTTTGGTGCACAAAGCCTAATATAAGAGATACAATATAATATATACAATATGTTCAGTGGTGAGACTGCACTAAATTATTCATGTGCAAAACCTTTGGAAGAGCTGAAGGGAGGTTTTGCATGTTAGCAGTTGCTTTTTTCTTTAACATTTTACAATCCTGGTCATTAGCTCAGGTTGTTACCTGCAACAAACAACTATTATCACAACATGCTAATAGAGCAGATCAGCAATGGAGCAAGGACACTATATTATATATATTATATATGTGTATCGACACCAGGACGGTAGATCAAGTAGTCCTTGTGACTCGTCGTGCCTCTGTGTGTGTGTGTGTGTGTGTGTGTGTGTGTGTGTGTGTGTGCGCACCCCCGGCCCAGCACCCCGCCAGCATCACAGTGCAGTAACCTATATCACACGAGGTGCTTTCTAATCCAACGCGACCTCTCGCCAGGCTGCCACCCGGGCCACCGAGAGAACCGCCGCGACAGTCGGCCAATGATTAGTGGAGGAGCGGTGGGGGAGGAGAGGCCAGGGGGGCTTATTGGAAGCTCATTTACTGTGAACAAGGCTCTCTCACATCAGGGCTGTGCTTTTACACAATCACCCTGGAACCCCCAAAAATATATAGAAATACAGAGTGAGCATTGTAGTTTTGTACCAGCGATGTAACGATACCTCGTGTTGTAAATCAAGGGTGTATTTTAATGTACTTTAACTGACCTCCATTGCAATAGTGTAGTGATATCTGTCACTTCTGTTACTTTGTTTCTTTGTTTACTTACTGTCACAGCGTCTATGGAATGGCCATGGTTTTCTATGAAACCTGAGACATTAATAGGCTATTTTCCAAATGCCACAGTGGATTTCAGGTCAGCCACAATTTCCCATTCCCACACAGGCAACGGTGGCTGTTTGGCAGCGGCTCTTCTAGAAAGTGTGGAGGATTCCATTTGCCGTCAAGAGGTCAACGTAGCGAGCAGCTCGGTTCCAGCCAGATTCGACCAATAAAGAGCCGTGACCGTGGGTCCCCCACACTACAAGTTAGTTCTGCTCAGACCAGAGAAGAGATAGGGTGAAGTCTGAGAAGCCTGAGAGTAGAGGGAACAGAGGCTGGAGAGACAATGTGGCCACTCTCAAATTGCATTATTTCTGATGCATCTTTTACTGATTTAAAACAGATCTTTTGAACGGGTGTTCACGACCATATAGGGTCGTAAAACAACGACTGCTCAGCTGGAAACCATCAAGCAGCCAGAGGTTCAGGAGGATGCATCATTAGTAAAAGGCAAAGGGAAATTAAAAAAAAAGAAAAATGGATGCAGGAGATGAAATACACAATGCAGACAGCTGGAGACTATTAGTCTTGTTGATGAGCCAATGAAGGCTGATTATCAGCACCTCTTCACATTTGCACACGCTTTCATATCTATAAGAGCCCAGTTTGAGCTCACAGTAAGTCTGTGCTAGTTGGTGAGTAAATATGACATTTGACAAATATGATATTATACTCCCAACTTCCAGTTTCAAAATGCCATCTTCATTTTGGGAGTAAAAGTTCTGCATTGTTCTTAAAGCAACACATGAACGTGACTATTTCCCGTAATAATAAGACCCTTTAAAGGTAGAACGTTGATATCAAGTATGTAAGGATTAAATGGGTCAAAGTTTTGGACCTCTCATCCGATCATTGGTGCCGATTGAACGGTACTGACGTAAGCTGATGCAGTCAAAGCGTCCAGGCTCAGCACTCTTTGTGACCCTGGAACCGATCCCTGCAGGTTTAGCTCCCCAGAACCGTTCTGACGGCAGTAAATGCTTGGCTTAGCAACTTCGGTGAGTCCGAAGGCCCTGCTCTGTATTCACACCACCTCTTCACTTTACTCTGTCACCGTCACGTCAGCAGCCTCTGTACTGTAAGTCAAGGAGGCACTGCAGGTCAATTTACACAACATAGAGAATCACCAAAACCACGTCATGACGAAGTAGAACCATTGGTTTAAATGTTGCGTTGGAGTCAGAACTGTCAGAACTTCCAGTTGCGGTTAAGATGTGCAACAATGTGCAGTGTAATTATGACTGAATACGACCCATCCGCCGCTCCTCTCGACTCTCTTTGTGGACTTTATCGCACTTAATACTCGTTTCTAATCCCTATACTGTGTCACTCGCTCAAGTGCTGTCCTTAGACATGCAGTTCAACTGGATGGGAAGCTTTCGTCGTCATGAACGTGAGCGCCGGTATCCCTCTGTTAGTGCAGCGTTTTCTGAAATACAGAAGCTCAGTGCGCGCTAACAGCTAACACTGGCTCCAGCTTTTGTGGAACTTCCTGACAAGAGAAACGACAGTAAATGAAACGTCTGACAGCAATGTGTTGAGATACAACCTCAACACATTGAGGAGTATTCGACTCATTTTAATTATTGTTGATTTTAAAAAGTACAAATCTCTTGAGATTATCTTTGTTCAACTCATTCTTGAAGGTGAGTCCAAATACCTAATAATAATTAGGCTCCTAATGGACTTCCAGAGAATATCTGCAGAAACACGTATCCATTGTTTCTGTGTACTGCAGCTAATGATGAAGGGATCCATTAAAGTCATTAAACTCTGTTCAAGTGTCAGATCCTCCAGTGGCAGCCAGCGTTTGTCCATCACCAGCTAAGAGTGTCACTGGATGAGACGCTGACATGCGACCCACTGTACGCCTCTCTAGATAAGAGCAACAACTAAACGGCAGAAATGAAAACGCTCTCCAGGAGGCTGTCTCTGCGCAGGCTTTCCGGGACACAGAAGACGGCGGTTAAACATTGTCTCTAAAGGTCACTGAAGCGCCGGATCCTCCAGCAGCTCCACACGTTTTCATTAGCACGTGTAAAACGCCCGTCTCACTCTGAAGGTTTATTTCGTCTAAATTGACCCGGCTGGTAAACATTCTCCCACAGTACAGCGGGCTCATGATTTGATTATGAGTTACTCTCATTTCATTCCTAAAAAACTCATTAGAAGGCGCCTCGGCGGCGCAACAGTTAAATCATCTCGCGGGCTTGCGAATTTAGATGAATTGCGGAATGTGCTGTAAAGATAATCAAACTGAAATTGCGTATCAGACCAGCGGCAGCAGAGTGAATCCATGCATGACGGCAGCGCCAGACAAGGTCAAACAGATGAGCATATGTGGGCATGTGAAACGCAAGCAGCTGAGCACGCAATGTGTTCTGATATAAATAGGACGTACAGTGAGAATGACACCGGAAAGCTAATGTTTGGATGTCCAGTTCAGCGCCGCGGGTTTGACACCTGTTCCATTCAACTCGAGTCTTATCTTCATGGAGTTTTTGTCCATCGTCTCTATTGCTAATACACATATTGCGCATGACTTATTTGCTGACATCCACAGGCAAGTCACCGCGACGTCTCCCATTGGCTTGCGGACTAAGATTTTGAAGCCTCGAAATCTGCATTTTTGGGCCGCCAACCATCTTGGTTTTCTGCAACCAGAGGTTTATACGAGAGGGTGGAGCCAAGTACTAAGACCAACATGTTCCAGTTAACTTTCACAAACTGTTAAAAGGTTAACGTTGTGAGACGAAAACAACTCCCAGACTTTCCTTTTCCTTTTCAGTTTTATATCCAAATTAAAGAGTTTGGATAATCTGACTAAACAGTTGACTTGTTTGCGACCTACCTTATCCTCCGATTGATGGTTTTTCTTCCATCCAAAACAAATGATGACCAAAAACCAAAGACAATAGTTCTCACAAACCCACCATGTCCTCTAACGCTCACCCCTGAATGAAGGAAGTGTATCTGTGTGATGTGCTGTCCATGGTGCTGAAATATGATACACACTGTTGCTTCTGACTGCCGCCGCCCTGAGCTCCCACCTCATCGTACGACCGTCCAATGATTAATATGCGTCTGTCTGTGCGGGGCTGAGATATGCATATCATAAAACAAGGGGACAGGAATGGCATTTTTTTTTTTTATGTTTCCTGTTAGCTTTTGAAGCAGCTCTGCTCCGTTTAACCCTGTTCTAAACGGCAGCTACAACTTACTAGCAGCTTACAGATTTACATTGATTCGCATGCAGACGGTGGACATGAGCGCTGGGTCAAAGTTAAAGAGGAGATTCATTCCTGGAGGGCGCGAGTGACGGCCTCCAGCTGATGCACTTGATGAGTTTTCGCAGCGTGGAATGTTGGCCTTTATTAACGCGCCGTAGAGGAGACTTGTTTTTCAAGTGACCGAAATCAAATTGTCTATTCGACGTGTATTTTTGCTGCTTTTTTTTTCTGACATCTTGTCAATTATACAAAACAGTTCTTAAGGTTGAAAATATCTTGAGCTATATCTGCAACCAGCAGGGAAGAAAGGATTAGATGGTTCACCAAAGATATTCAGCACATTGAGCCGTGCAGACATCTTCAGTGCAACTGTGGACATGTTCTATGTTCTGAGGTGATCCAGGGCAGTCTGTCCTCTGTCCCTATGTCTGCTTCATTGAGAGGAAGTGCTGTCTGTAGCTTGTGCCAACATTAGAAGATACTCTGCATGCTGCTGATGTGTACACATTTAACAATGATCCTACACAAACACATTTGAGTCTGTGTGTTGGTCTATTGACTCTTACATTAAATCCAATGGGTTAGTAAAGAAGGGAAGTCCAGTGAACTCATGCTTGGTGAGGAAGAGGCTCTGTGTGTCCAACGACTTGTTGCACAACAACTGTGACAAACTGCACATATCGTGACCCTAGGTTATGAAATGAACAATGCACCGTGTGTTGATGCCTAATGCCTCTATAACTAAAGCGTGTCATGTATGAAACAGACCGGAGTTCTATTCCCCACCGTGTAGCTCGAGGTGTAGTGTTGTCACAAAGTGATTCGCCGCTCGGCTCTTTTCGTCTCTGTCCGCCTTCTCATTAACGCTCCTCACTTGTGGGTGTGATGCTGAAAGGATCTCCGGCGCGCCGAGCGGAGACGCGCAGTGTCCCCTTGTGCGCTTAGAGGAGGTATCAGCTGTCGGCGGGGAGCGGAGCGACGAGGAGGAGCGGAAGAACAGACAGCAGACTTACGGGTGCGGGCGACCATTCCTTCAGTGCTGGCGTCCTCTCGCGAGCTAGCCACCTGCAGAACAAAACAAAAACGGTCCTTTTCTGCAGATTTGAATTGTTTTCCGAAGGTCTCCAATATATGTGGGATCTAACAGCTCCGGAGACATCGAGGAATATCAAACTCGCCCGGTGGATGTGGACACCTAAACTGTGGACATGGAAACGATAGTGAATTTATCCGTGTCAGTTCTGCTGGTTTTATGGGGATGCGCGCTCGGAGGCTCGCCCAGTGTTCAAATCGGTACGTATCCATTAGTTTGAACATAACAACCATTTGGATTGAAGCGACGATTTTGTGCGTAAAATGCTGAGAATTTTTTTTTTTTTTTTTTTTTTTTTATATGATCAGAGAACAATGTGCGAGTGTAGCTCATATTTGCATTTGGGTTTTCAGGGGGACTCTTTCCAAGGGGCGCGGATCAAGAGTACAGCGCGTTTCGGATAGGGATGGTTCAGTTTGGCACCTCGGAATTCAGATTGACGCCCCACATTGACAATCTGGAAGTGGCGAACAGTTTCGCTGTAACCAACTGCTGTAAGTGACAAACATATAAACACACATCCTTCCTGCAAGTGTGCATGTCGTCCATACAGTGTTCCATGATCGTGTTGTGCGCTTTGTGAGATGCGTTTGGATGAATGTATCGGCTATTATGATGGATATGGAAATCATTTGTGCTGTCAGCAAACATATCGAGACTGTGAGGTGTGTGTGTGTGTGTGTGTGTGTGTGTATGTGTGTGTGTGTGTGTGTGCGTGTGTGTGCGTGTGTGTGTGTGTGTGTGTGTGTGTGTGCGTGTGTGTGTGTGTGTGTGTGGGGGGGGGGGGGGGGGGGGGGGGGGGCATCGTGTAGGCAGGGGAAAGTTGGTTTCCACAGTAACAGTCAGTCACATCCATCCCATTCCTTCAGATTCGGAGATCAAACAAAGCGATGCTGCAGAAATATCGATCCTTCGGGTTCTTTTAAACCGAACGATTCTCACCAAAGTGGAGCGGAGGAGCGAGACTTTAGCCGGACCGCACTTGATTCTAATCAACATCAACCTGTTTCTAGAACCACACGTCATTTCGACTGGCTACCAGTCTCGAGCTCTGACTTTTATTTCTTCCTTTATTCCCTGAAAGAAATAGAAAACCAGCTCTTGAAACTAAATAGATTCAATCTATATCTCCATATTGATAGTTTTATTATTATTCTCTCTCTCTCTCTCTCTCTCTCTCTCTCTCTCTCTCTCTCTCTCTCTCTCTCTCTCTCTCTCTCTCTCTCTCGTTTCTTGAAGCAAAACGCGCGATGTGACATGTGGAGGTGGACATTTCTTGCAGTGTGTGGCGATGTCACGTCTCTTTGTGGGCTCAGAAGGAGCGGCGTTCATCCATTACTGGCTCCTACAGCACCGCGTGTGCGTACGTACACAGATTTACATTGGAGCGACGCTTTAGCGCGTCGAGGATTAACAGGATGCGTTGAATTAGCGGCAGAGGCCCTTCAATGAGCGTCAGTTCCTCGGGGGAAAATTGCAGAGGATAATAAACCATAAGACAGCTTCACATCCAACTCCTTATTTCCGTCTATTACACAGCTGATTAAATCGTGACTCCTTTGCATCAAAAGAACCAAGATGCGGAGTGTTTTCTTTGAAATTGCGGCAACAAATAGGTTCGAAGGTCGCTATTTCTCTTCTTTTTTTTAATAGCCACAGCTCGTACATTTCATTAGGCGGTTGCCAAGCGACTACTCCTCTCAACAGCCCCCCCCCCCCCCGAAACATAAATCACAAGCTTCTGATTGGCGCGCGCATCGGTCCAATCGATTTCATTACCATATAAAAGCTTCCTGCTTGGAGAGCCTCGTTGCATCCGACAGATCACAGCGCGAGACACGTCGATGTCCAACATACAAATATGACTGCTCCCCCCCCCCCATTGAAAACAGAAGAAGAGCCTTGAAATATGTTTTACTTATTTACTCGTGACAGCAAGCTGCATTCATCTATTATACATTATTATAACTGTTTCACCATTTGTTTAGATTCATCTCACATATTCAAAAGTGCTTATGAAACCCAATTTGTTTCCTTCCACACCTAATGTGTGTGTGTGTGTGTGTGTGTGTGTGTGTGTGTGTGTGTGTGTGTGTGTGGTGTTACATAAACTCTGTTAAACTGTACTCAGTTGCTTACAAACAGCTAATTTGGTTGTCTTAATCAATTATGATCAAAGTCGTAGCATTTTAATTTAGGCTAGTCTGGGTTTTAAGTCAGTCTGGTTGCATATAATTATTAACTTCAGTCTGATTTCTTATTGTTTTATTAAATGCTATTCTTACAGTAAACACAAACTACAGCATGAATCAGTTGAAAAAAAAACCTCACAGTAAAGTGTTTTTTATGATCCCATTCTTGATTTATGGAACACGTGAAGACTGCTGGCTTTTCCACACACACACACACACACACACACACACACACACACACACACACACACACACACACACACACACACACACAATACGCCACGACAACACAGCTCCAGTCCAGCGAACATTTAAACAGCAGAGTATACTAAAAACCTGCACACGGTCACCGATGACCCTCAGTGGGGCAATTAGAGGCTGTGGCAAACGGACAAATGAATGTCTGGATGCAGATTTCATTAGTGATGTCGAGCTGCGTGAATCACTGTCACATTAAATATTAAAAAGGCCGCTAATAGTCTGTGTCTCTCAACACGGCGTCCAGGCTAAATGTGTGGCACATATACTTGTTTTCTCCAAAATGTGAACACTATACTCCTCTCAGCGACTACTTGAGTGGGAGTGGAGGGGGGTGAGGAGGTGGGGTGGGGTGGGGGGGTTAAGCCAGTAGATGGCAGTCGGCCTCACAATCAACCTCCGTGTGTAATTACAGTGTATTAATGCCACCACTCTGCCTTTTGTTAAAATGTACTTTATGAGACAGTGGGGAATGAAGGGAGGAATGATGCATATTGAAAGCTAAATAAAAACCATGGCTTCCTGTAAGCTCGTTGTTGAGCTCCTCACACACTCCTGTTAGCACAGAGCTGCTGAGGCCGTGTGTCGGCTGTGAGCTTTCATTTTTGGATCTTTTGGAACAAAAAGCACTTTTGTCTTTAATGGAGAGGGAGACGTGAGGGACAATGTGCAGCTACAGCACATGCTATTGAAGTGGACTGCAAGAAGCTGAATGTTTTGTAATCCTGATCAAACTGTGCATGTAGCGCAATGCTGAGGAGAACATGTTCTCTTCTCTCTTCTTTTACATATTTAATCCAATATTTCCGATATTTCCTGACTTGTGTCATAATTGAATCAATTGTACGCTTTGTCGTTCTTAGTCTTTTATTTTCCTCACAGTCCAATATAACACAATACAGACATTATCTAAGATTGTTAAATAAGATTTTGACAAAAGGGCTCTGCAAGCCGCAGACAGATCACACTCTGGTTGCACTTGGTCTGCTCAGCAGCATACTTCATCAATGCAGTGTGTCAGAGACAGTGGGAGGCAGGATGATGCATTCCTCCATCAATAACAGTTCATCTGGACAGGCGTGCATCTGCTGCCAAGATCCGGGAAATCATTGGGACTGAGTGTGTGCATGTAAAGTGTGTGTGTGTGTGTGTGTGTCCACCCAGAGCAATACATTGAAAATATTCTTCCTTGCACTTCCTAGAATAGATCACCTCTGAGACTTCATGAGGTTAAATGACTAATGCACCCTAAAACACGACACTGCTGTTAGAAATAACACACACATATATATATATATATATATATATATATATATATATATATATATATATATATATATATATATATATATATATATATATCTATATATATTGTGGTGGATGTTGACATTCTGGGGCCGTGATGCCGTTTGGTTTAGTGTGTTTCAACTAATAGTTTATTAATGCTTTATAGGTCAGCGATAATCTCTTAAGGACTAACGTTTTGGTTGCCCGGTTACGATCTATAATTCATCAATGAATTATTTTCCTACCATTAATAAATGCATTAGATACACATTGCCTCTTATAGAGAACTCCGTGCTCCAAAGTGGAACTTTCTTATTATTTTTCTGTGGACAAACTGTCATAATAGACATAATGGATCATACTGGAACATATTCCCTGCACAGTTTTGCACCGAAGAAGACTAAAGGGGAACTGCACCAATTTACACATGAGGGGGGGGGGGGGGGTCAATGTACTTGTCGTGAAGAATCCAATTCAGCCCGTGATAAGTGGAATGGTGTCTTGTGTGGCTCTGGAGGGAAGGATGAGAAAATAACCCCGGATGATGTCATCGGGGTTACCTCAGCTCGGCTTATGGGAAATGAAGAAATTAGTGTTTTAAGAGCTTGACACACACTACGAGTCAGGATGTACCTGTTGTCTTTCAAGTCCTCCGGCTACATAGAGGAGCAATGCTAAATAGGAGAATAGCTCTAATGAGAGTGAATATGTCAGATGTGTTAAACCATCACTACCCCTCCAAGATGAAGGGCTGAAAAAGGAGCAACACAAAGTAATGCTTGTTTGTCTTCTCTCTAATCTTTGCATTGTTATTCAAATGAAACAAAAAAGGAAACTCGCTCTTCAAGTGAACTCTGAACTCATCGTCACGCACCCTCTGATGGCGGTTCACACATAGACGTTGCTCTGTTTAAAGGGGTCGTGAGCGTGAATGGTTGGGAATCATCAGTCTCTACAGTAGAGAGCAACGCAGCTGCAAAGTATTCTATGACACCTTTTCTGACAAGTTGTGGGACTGTGGCTCAGCAATGTCCAAACACTCTAATTGGACAAACCACCGACACAACTGCAGCACATGATCATCGAAAGGCATTCTGGGTATCATCGCAAATCGTTAAGTTATCTACACACCGAAATGGACGTCGCCGATTAACGATAATTAGCAGCGTACGCTTCGGAATGACCTTTTCCTTTTAATGCAGTGAAAAGCGTTTGATTCACTCCGTCCACCTGGCTGTGTGCACACGCGTTTTCCTGCCAAACCAGACTTCCTGTTGTGCTATATACTAGCATGCTGCCGCGCTTCCATTTCTCACTCCCACCGCTTTCAAAGCAAACCGCTCTTCCTCCTCGGAGAGCAGCGGAGCGCGTTCGAGGTCAGCGGCGGCCGGCCGGCGATTTAACACTTCAAAGTTCCAGTTCGTCACGGTTGAATTGCGTCGTACTGTAATTTCATGCATCTGCATGCACACGGCATCTCGGGGACGCGTGCAATTCAGGAACCTTGCTGCGCGATCAAAAGCTTAAAAGGCGACCGTATATATATGTGCAGCGGAGCATTGGTTATAGCCAATTTATTGTTCACACTTAATTAAGTGCATTCTCCTCCATTTCAGAGGAAGCCGTGAAATATTAAATAGGCCCCGGAGCTGGCTGGTCAGAGAATGAGGCTAAAGAACCCTCTGTGGAGCTCTGCTTGCCCTGAATACAGCCCTCAACCCGAGCCCTTATCACTCTGTCCTCATAAGACACAAGGCTCAGATAGCATCACTTCCAGCGAGAGATTCAAAGGCTCCCAGCTGGAAGTCCCTCCCCGTCTCCTATCCAATGACTTACTTTGCTCTGTGCCTCTGAGGAAGGTGGCTCGACGGCAGCGTTCGCCCGAGGCTATAGGCAGGAAACAAACATGTCTGTCCTCCAGCGAAAGTGGCCAGAGACACACACAGAAGACATGTTTGTCCTCCTTCTGGCTTTAATAAGAGAGTTTCATTTCAAAATACATACATATTTGACATAATAATGCATATCGAGGTCCTTTTACTTGCTGATTTCCAGAGACAGTATGGACCTTAAAGTGATGACAACTGAGTCAACTTCATTGAAAGATGAAGACCATGAAATGTAGATCAAAGCTCTTTGTTGCTATTTTTTTTATTATTTGGGATTTACATATATGCACATGAGTTTCCAGTTACTATTCATCCGTTGTTTAGTCACAGTGAATCACAGCCTAATTGATTATAAACACCAGTTCAGTTCGTGACGCACAATTTATGCAATATGGAGTCACCTAATAGGCTTTCGTTGCCAGATGGAGGGTCCCATCCTTCGGCTGAGCAAAGCAGAGAAAAGTGACTTCGGTTACGAGGACTTGGGTTTCATTCATTCATTCATTCATTGACAATGTGAGAGTAAAGCAACTCCTCTCCTGTCCACCAGCGCCACATTACTGTTAGATCCGGAGATCGTCTCCTCAGAACAGAGATCCTTATCCTAAAAAGATGTAACCGAGGCTTCATCCTCGGCCGACTATCTCTCGATGTTCCCTCCCGTATCTTTCATTTGAAGAAATAAAAACAACTTGTTCATTGTTCTGCAGCCTTTTATCAAGCTCTAACGGCGTCGGCGGCAAACGACCATTTACTCCAACTGTTTCAGCGCGCGAACAAGTGAGGTTTAAGGAAGCTTAATCTATCGTAAGAGTCGGGCACCGTGTCCTGGAGAGAGCGATTATAGATCAGCTGTCATCTGGAGCTCATCACCGATACGATGAAGAGCATCATTTCACAACTGCCTTCCACACAAAGCTTAGAGACGCGCAAAAACATAAGCAGCTGGTCATATTTAAGTCATTTAGGCATCAACTTAGAGAATATTAAGTAATTAATAGCAAACCGACAAAATGACAGATAAAAAGCACATTTCCTTTTGTCTCAGAACATTAAAATAAAACGGTAAAAAGCTCACATTGGACTTGTTTTTCACAAGTGTTTAGCAAGTTCACAAAGCGTTTCTAACGAGTTATGGATCTGACTTAAGGTTCACGTAAATAAGACTTTAATTCACCGACTGACCTTTTTCTGCTGAAGTGCTCATTAGCATGCATAGAAGGGAATCTGTCCTTCCCATCATTGGGATTAAGATTTGATCTGGTTTGCCTTGTCTGGTCTTACAGGGTGTTCTTTTGAAACTTATTAAGATTTGAGTGTGTGTGTGTGTGTGTGTGTGTGTGTGTGTGTGTGTGAGAGAGAGAGAGAGAGAGAAAGATAAAGGAATTGGAAATACTAAATGAAAATGACAGGACAGACTGACTTTAAAGTGTGATAAGCGGACGTGTCCCTGCGCTCTGTGTGGTTCTAACGTTCTGTCTCGCTGAGCAGAATGAAAATGTGTCGTGAAGGAGCGACTGTCTTCAGCTGTGTCCTTTAATTAAAGAAGAGCAGGATGACTTCAGGCTAAAGGTGGATCCACGATCATGAAGACAGAGTAGGCGTTTACCCCCAGCGTAACCCAATAATACGGATATTAATCTATCCGCACTTTATTTAATTCACAAATACTGACGTTCAGCAGACTGATTCCACATGTTCTAATTGTAAGCATCTTCATTCTGTGTAACGTTGACTCACTTCAGCTGTTCTCTCACCAGCGTTAGCCGTTCTTTAAGGAGCGTGTCTCTGAAACACCTAGAGTCAACCCAGTGAATCAACACGGAGGGCTGAGGAGCACGTTTCCTCGAAGGTGTGCTCTTTCCCTGTTTCCGGCCCTGTCTCTTTCACTTGTCCACACTTCATTTAGAGATTCTGGATCCACTTTCTTCATGTTGTCGGCGGGGCTGCTAAGCGCTGTCTGTTTGCGCAGACGGTGCCTTTGTGCTCTTGTGAGGACTTGTCCCCCGATGACTTGGCTGCTTAAACAAAGAAAGGGTCTCATCTGGACTCGAGCCAGTGTATCTCAGCAGCTGTTGGCCTGTCAGTCGCATTTCATTCAATCGCAAAGAATTGTTCTCACGCATCAGGAGGTGGGAGCTGTGAAACTGATGTTCTGTCTATGACTTGTCTATGTTCCGTCTATGTTCCGTCTATGTACTGTCTATGTTCCGT
The DNA here is from genome assembly GCF_023349555.1 of Cebidichthys violaceus. Lineage (NCBI taxonomy): Eukaryota > Metazoa > Chordata > Actinopteri > Perciformes > Stichaeidae > Cebidichthys > Cebidichthys violaceus. The sequence continues at coordinate 23,063,310 of NW_027176372.1, forward strand.
CTGTTCCGTCTATGTTCCGTCTATGTTCCGTCTATGTTATGTCTATGTTCCGTCTATGTTCCGTCTATGTTATGTCTATGTTCTGTCTATGTTCTGTCTATGTTCTGTCTATGTTCCCCGCGCTTCCAGAACATATGAAAGAAAAAACAACTTTAAATGATTCCTTCAAATGAAGATTATGTGACGTTGCATTCTAGGAGTTATTTTGTTACAACATTTTGTAATCTGTGTTCTGGACTCACATTCTCTTTGTTCGCCTTGTCAACTTATATAGCTACTCATTTGTTACATATATACCCCAGAATGCAGAAAGCAATGCATTCTGGTCTATTGAGGCAAATCAGTAAAGTTAAAAAAGCGTCCAGAGCAGAGAACTGTTTATTACGATCACAGAGTTGTGTGTGTGTGTGTGTGTGTGTGTGTGTGTGTGTGTGTGTGTGTGTGTTGACTCGCAGCGAGCATTGCTTTGGTATCCACCGGTTCTGCTCCTCTCATGCCTGGCTGGAGATGATGTTTGTCCCCATTAAAAGGAAGCATGGTTGTTTCACCGTGTGAAGGCCACAGCTCCTTTGATCAGGGACGGGTTCAGAGGAATGTTCAGCGTGTTCGTGTATCTGAAACAGGACCGTTTTCTGTTATGTTAGGGTGGCAGGAGATGTTACATTGTGTTTTCATGTCGGGATGGTTTGTGGTCTTTTTTGTGTTCTACTGTGTTTTTTTGTGTAGTCTTTGGTCTATTACCCTGCTGCTCTACAGAGATGAACATGAAAGAGAACAGTTTGTCCCCAACTCGCAAGATTATTATTAAATAATTTCAAATCAGACAAAGCAAAAATGATAGCAGGTGGCAGAAAGGATTCCAAAAAAAAAAATGTTTTCAGAAAAAAACAACAGCTGTGGGTTAAACGGCGAAATGATGCCCTAAAATAACACGCCTCTGTTTCCTGCTTCGTGTATAGAACATGTGTATCTCCTGTGGTTGGCTTGATCCTGGCAAAACCTTCCTGTGCATTAGAGTAACTACATCAGGATGACATTATTTCACTTCATTATGCTAATTAAATCAATTACTATTTCATTATTGATTAATGAAGGAAAGCAGCCACAGACTTTGAACTGTTAGCTCGTTTAGCTAATGTGTCCTTCTTATCTACAACATACCTTGATCGGTCAGTTTAGAAGTTAAATGGCATGGTCAACAAAAAGCTGTCTGTCCTTGGCTGGTGTTATAAATGTGTTTGCATGGAAGAGGGTGTTTAGCAGTTCTTTACATGTGTGGTGGTAGGAGTAGTGGTAGTCAGCAGAAATGGCAGCAATGCTAAAAGGAAAGCACTTAATGTAATCAGGATTTCTGTCAGAGCAACTAAATCAATGACAAACAATATAGTGTTGTGTTAAAAACAAAAAAGGCCCGAAAAGCTAAATATATAAAGAAGTGTATATTGAAAACCATAACTTCTAACTGAATGCAGTGGACTCACCGCTGTCACCCTGAAACACTCTGATGAGGTTAAATTCCCAACAGTAAAATCAATTCAAAGAGCTATAAACCCCAAGGACAGACACCGTGCTGAGTACTGGGACAAAACCTTTAATAAATGGACAATGACACGGAGAGTTAGAAGATAAGAAGACAAACACAAGTGAGATATGACAGTGACGGATGGGAATGCGGGCCGGCGGCGGGTCCACAACAGGTCAGCGCCGGCGTCCGCCGGCAGGTGAGATCATCGTGGGCAGCAGGTGTCTGAAAGAGAGGGCAAACAAAACAGACACACTCTCAGAGCAGGCACATTCAGCCGCGCACACACACACACACACACACACACACACACACACACACTGAGGCAGCATGACAGGCAGGCAAGAGGCAAACTCCAGACTGACTCCCAACCGTCGTCTCCTATTGTAACACATGGAGCTAGAGTAAGAGTAAGGGCCGCTCATGGCTCCGGGTTTGGACCTCCGGTATGATGTAGAGGTCCAATCCAGCCCAAACAAGATTACGCATGCTGGGAAAAAAAAAAGAAACAGCACTTAGCAGCTCCACATCCCACCTGCTGTGAGGAACCAGCAGGAGGAACACTGGTAAAAGAGGGTAGCTGCATAAATTATATGACATTTTCTGATTTTTTTTTTCTTGTACCATTTTCTGGCCCGGAGAAAAAACAAAGTAATAGCATTACATCCGATCGAATGTATTCAGATGATGACCTTTTATTGTCCATCCGCTCTGCCTTCGAGGCTTTCATGTGAAGAAAACAACAACAGGGATTTTCAGATTTGTATAATATCGCTTCTGCTTGTATCCTGGTTTAGTTAATTGCGCCTTTACAGATGCAGTTCATGATCGTTGTCAGAAATAGCAAGACGGCAAAATCTTGGAAAACTTGTCAAAAGGAAGGTAAAAAAAAACGTGAAGAAAAGAACTCGATAGCAGCCAGAATGACACAGTTCATTGTTTATAGGTTTGATTAAGCCCAATGGGAATATGCACTGTATTTTACCACTAATAGTATTTTGGGAACATTCAAAATATCAATACAGGCCCCTCCCTAGTCTGAACCACATGTCACGGCAATCTTACTGAAAACCACAGATGTCAACCTCATCGTAGCGCTACAGGAAACGTCAGGAGTCATTAAGAGGTATCCTCTGGGAACTATGAACGTCTGTACATCATTTTGATGTCAGTCAGTTTGATATCGATGTTGCGGTGTTTCGCAGGATAACTGGAACATTTGACCCGCAGCTGTAAAAATCACCAAAGTAAATGTGCTTCATCCTCTGGGGACCACGAACACGCCTTGATAATCTATCCGGTAGTTGTAGATACGTTGTGGACCATGTGCTGTCGCCAGGTTGATAACTAAGCAGGTGATGATGCGATCCTTCTGGGTAGATTTTACACTCCATGCTCCAATATTACGTCAGTGAAGAATTAGAAGATATTTATTTCAAAGATCTAGACGACGAAAGAAGAGGATCACTACAATGCCAATTCAGTATCCAGACTTCATTCCAGATACTTTGTTCAGTTTGTCATCAACTCACCCACATTAAGCTGCTTAATCAAGGGAAAGTTTGACTGAAGAGCGTAAGGGAAATACCTATTTCTGTCCATAATCCTCACAATTACTATCCTAATCACATTTAATGCCTTAATACACCGCTACGCTGTACATGCTGTTTAAGTTCCAGCCACGCAAAAAAAAAAGATTACTGCTGAGGAAGTATTACTACGTCACGGTGCATTGTTCTCCTAACATAACGAGTTGTGTTTTGTCTAGTGCCGGCACAACACGGCAGCCGTCTGCACAACAGAGTTGTCTGATTTGTATGAAAATCCCTCACAGTGAGGAAGACGTCAAATCCCATGAAAGGGCCACAGCTGCAACCCCAAGCTTACTTTTTAATGCTCACTTCATGGTTAGAGAACCGAAAGTCTCCGGAAGGTTGTTTTTTCCTTTTTGAAGTAGCGCTGTAATCTCCATCTTTCTCTACGGAACTTTTCACCGCCACTTGTTCAAAGCTTTGACAAAGACGCAACAACGCCAAAAGTGTTTCAAGCAACACATTCTCAGTCCCAAAACAGAAGCCTTATCAGCAGCCCCGAGTTTCAAACTATGACACTCTAAGTAACCCTGGTGGCCGTCAGAGACGTCGTGTCAGTTTCCACTTGTTACATGCAATAGTGTCATTTCAACAATAAACGCCCCTCATCAAAGGAAGTTAAGTTTAGGCAACAAAACCCTTTAGTTGGGATTAGGAAAGATCGTGGTTATAGTTAACTCGACCGACTAGCAACTTACGTGACTAGTGGTGAATAAGGACTCACGTGACTAGTGGTGAATAAGGACTCACGTAACTAGCGAGTGGCTAAGGACTCATGTGACTAGGGAGTGGCTAAGGACTCACGTGACTAGCGAGTGGCTAAGGACTCACGTGACTAGCGAGTGGCTAAGGACTCACGTGATTAGCGAGTGGCTAAGGACTCACGTGACTAGGGAGTGGCTAAGGACTCACGTGACTAGCGAGTGGCTAAGGACTCACGTGACTAGGGAGTGGATAAGGACTCACGTGATTAGCGAGTGGCTAAGGACTCACGTGACTAGGGAGTGGCTAAGGACTCACGTGATTAGCGAGTGGCTAAGGACTCACGTGACTAGCGAGTGGCTAAGGACGCTTGCTGCTAAGTGTTATTTCTATAGTAGAAATATTGTTTTATTGATTAACAGGGTTTTTTTTCGCAGCTAAAAGGAAGACGCTCCAGTTCCTGGTAGGGCTTTTAATTTGAAATAAAAAAAAGACAAGAGAGGTGTGCTCACTCATGACAATCCTAACCTCTACAGGAATGTTGAAAATGGTAGCAGGGCCGTATCTTAATCAACTAAGTATGGTAATGGACAAAAAGAATACTTGATTTTGACAGGCAGGGGGGATGTGCTCTATATTTTCAAAATAACCACACAGCCTCATGTGTTGAAGTAGAAGTAATGCGTCTCAACCATGTCAAGTTGAAATTAATAGACGCTGGGTGGTTGTGTGAAGGCCAGGGACAGAGGGAGGAGCTAAGGGCCTTGAAAGAGGGGAAGAGGCGAGGGTCAAATGGAGATGGTGAGCTGATGCGAGGCCTGGGGAGGTGATAACCCCCTACAGGAGGAAAGGCTACGGTTCACATACTTTTTACAATGTTCCTGAACATGTTTAGATTCAGCTTACCTGGATCACGTCGCCTCTTTGCTTATTCTCGCCCTTGTTCATCTTCAGCAAACACTCAGTGTCTGGCGTCTGCGGCAGCTGCTCCCTCAGATGCCGGATGAAGCCGTGTTTTTTTTTTTTTTTAATAGATGTAACTAATTTTGCTCGGACAGGTTCCAAGATCATTAGAACATAGAACAGCGGATTCCCAAAGTCTGCTTTGGCATTTCCGCTAAAGGTCAGCGGACGTACAATGTGTTTTATTACGGGAGGCAGACGGAATGCGAACAAAGTAGCCGCGTGTGATGAATGGGCCGACTTCACCGAATCAATAAGGCTGCAGAATTCTGTATTGTGCTTAGTGGGATGGATGTTGCACGGCAACACAACCCAGTGCTTCTCTTTGAGATCCAAGACGTATCCGTGTTTCTGATTGGTAATACTAAAAATAAAAATATTGTCAAAGCGCTGCATGATTATAGTGCGATAGCTACAAACAAGCCTTTACAGCCTGCTGCTCGCTGGATTTTGTTAGATTAAGTGTTTCTTAATCAGGCGTTTGAGATTCCCCGTTGGACCAATAATAGTGTTTCTTTGAAATGTGCCGTGTTTAAATGTTCCGATCCAGATCAGTGTTTAAAACAAGGACTTTCATGACTGAACAGGGAATTACTGCACAATTGTTTTTCGGCTAGCAGAACAATCTGAAGGCAACACACACACACACACACACACACACACACACACACACACACACACACACACACCTTTAGTGAAGGGGTTATCCGGGCTTCATTGGAGGAGATCAGGAAAGTTAGCTGTGATTTATTTTTATTTTTTTACACTGCTGTTACCTTAAACGAGTCTTCCGTCTCACAAGAGACAGATTAAGTGTGGGTTTCAATTGGGACACTTTTGTCGAGCTCCAAAAAGCATCACACCCATGCAGCTTGATGGCATCTCTTTGTTCCGAGTCTTTTGCGGAGGATGTTGTAAAAGACTCTTCCCTGGATAACCCCGGTGGCATCGCTTGGATTCTTTTTTTCTTTTTTTTTTCAGACTTGAAAAAGCTCCTCCAGAGCCACAGAGTTCTATTCATTGGCTGAGTAATTGTGAATAAACTTGACTTTTATGTATAACATCAGCGGGAGCCGTTTGGATGTTGTTAACGATATTGATTTAAAACTCACAGGAGAAATGCTGGCAAGAACGGAACATTGTTAGTTTGTGGTTAATTGACGCAGCTACTCAACTTTGCCAATAACTGGCGTAGATGAGCTGTTCAGGCAGCTTCCACGGCTCCGCACACTTACCCCGTCCCCACTGGGGAAGCATTCAAAAGGGCCTAGATAACAAAAGGCAGAACTGAAAGGACGATCGGGACGTTGGGGAAGCTGTTCAACGATAGCATATTGTGCCTATAGTGTGGAAAACATTCATCCGACTCCGTTCTTGTGAAACCTACATCCTCTATCCACAGCCTCAGTCAGAAAGCCTCCAGGAAACAGGTCAGTGAACAAAGCGAGAGGGAGAAAGAGAGGAGACAGAGAGAGATGGGATGGGAGGAGGGGCAGTCAGAAGTTGATAAGAACTGAGCTGTAATGTTCTTCTCGAGACCAGCTGCCGGAAGAGCTGCTCGAAGGCAGACGAAAACACCTCCCAGTGCGCCTCGCTGGCCCACGGTGACGCCTCCCAGAAGTCCTCCCATCGGCCGCTCAAGAGCGTCGCTGAGATCCGTCGTCACCCAAGGCAGCAGCCGGCAGCGCTGCATGTCTTCCTCTCTTTACCAAAGAAAGTATTTCACAACGACTGAAGGTCTTTCAGAAGCTGAAGCTGCGGAGCAGGAATCTAACTCATTTCTTCAGTTGCTTTCAGAAAAGTTGACATCTAAAGCCTCAAAACTACACGAAGTGACGCGCCGAGATGAATGTTCTCTGCAGTGTGTAGCGGGGGAGCGTGGCTGAAATATGTTACCCTGGCAACAGTCTACGGAGGGAATGAAACCAGAGCGTGTTGTTCTGGAACGCAAAGAAAGCTCTTTGAAGTTATAAAACCTCTACTCCTAACATTCGATTAGGTTATTGATACATATGTTTTAAGAGTTGCAGGTCCTAATGTGGTGACACATACACAGTCTTTTATGAATCAACTCAATCAAAGGTTGTTTAACCTAAAGACGTTCTTGGGGAATGAAGCAGATATCAGCTGAGAGCTGAACAGTGTTATTGAAGATATGAGTCAAAGTTGTTCTCGTGTCAGAAGCATCTCTGTCTGAGGAGTAGAGATAAGGAAGGAATGACTCTGAAATTACTAAAGGAAGACAGCAATGATTGTTTGTGGACAGGACTCTAAACGGCCTTACAAGTGGTAGAAAAGTCATTAAGGGGAGCAAAACATGCTGTTCTTATTAAATGCATGAAATGTGTCTGCATAGGATAATTTAGAAAAATCAAAAAATATATATTTCATGAGAAAAAGTCTGTCAATCCTGTGGATTATATTTACAATAATAACATGTTTTGATAAGTAATAGTTAGTGAATAGTGAGCTTTAGAGCTGCTGGTTGGCAGATTGTAGCGGATCCTCTTAATCTAACTCTAGGCAAGACAGTGAAATCGTGTATTTCCCAAAATGTCAAACCTTCAATCACAAGAATCTAATATCAAAGAGCCTGAAGAAGAAGTCTGGAGATGTGGTCGGGTATAGAAAGCACATGACTCTGACTTCCCCAAACCATTCCTCAAACATCGGGTAGCCTCCAGGTTAGCCAGTTGTTTTTGGTGATATGGGTCGTTTTTTTTGGAGGACTGACAAACCAACCATAGTTTTCGCCGCTTTTTTTTTTTTTTTGTAGGCGCACAAGGTCAAAATCTAGCCTATAGTGCAGCGACGATATCAGTGACAAATGTGCTCCGGCTCCTCTGACAGAAGGAGTGGTGGCTCTAAGCTTCCTCTTCAACTGGTGACAGATCAGTTTTACATAAAAGTCCCAGAAGCCCCAGAGGCCTCCTCTCTGGTGAGAACCGGGGTGTCGGAGAGGGTGCGATATCTAACAGTCAGTTCTGTTCTCTGTGACTGGACTGCTGATGATCATCGCCACAGTGACGTGGTCTCTGTCTGTGTGTGTGTGTGTGTGTGTGTGTGTGTGTGTGTGTGTGTGTGTGTGTGTGTGTGTGTGTGTGAGCGTTAAACTGATTCATAATTGTGCTGATGCAGTGGGCCTCTGGGGGTCTTCCATTAAATATCACAGTGTTGTCCACTGCTAATTCAATGAATCTCTGATCATTAGAGCTGAATAAAAAAAAAAAAGACTGTAAAGCCTGCAATTACACTTTATTGCTTCTTCTATTTCATTTTTTTTACAATTATTAATTAAAAAGATGTAATGTATGCCAACGTTCCCCATGACATTGAGCTGTAGGTCTAAATGTTGTTATAGATATTGTGCAGTATGAACAAAGGCAGATGTCTTAAAGTATGGTGAGATAATCATATTTAAACATGCAGAGAATATTAATAAAACAATGGCGTTAATAACTCTCATTATTATCAAACCTTGGTGTGCTCATATGTCTGTTTTGGGGTCTCATTTCAGATGATTAAACTAAATTAATTTGCAAAGAAGTGAACACAGGATTATGAAATCGTGCTAAAAGACTAAATGAATTACCGGTTTATGCACATTTGGTCTCCGATCAGTGACCGAGCAGCCGTGTAAACAGCGGAGCAGCGGCGGCGATGCCTTCAGTGCCACGCTGGTGAAAATGAGGTCAGCTAATTGGGACGGCTAAATATATACGATATTTCACAGGGCGCGCTTTCTTCTTTTGAAGGTGAAACGCGGATCCAGAGTCACAGCCTGGTGGTAACGAGGTGATTAGCACCTTCTGATGACCGCAGAGCGCCTGACGAGTGCTTACGCATCTCCGGTACAAGAAACGTACAGGAACTACCGCAGGAACAGCCGTTAACCCAACGTGAGACGGGACAACACAACTGAATCTGCTTCTTAAAGCTGCCTCCACATAACCACATAAGATAAAAGACAGTTTTAGCAACAATCTCACAGATAACTTACTAAAAGTCCCAAAAATAACCTCACAACAGCAAACTGGGTCCTCCACTTTTAATCAGACAAACTATTTCACCTGTGGTGTGTGTGTGTGTGTGTGTGTGTGTGTGTGTGTGTGTGTGTGTGTGTGTGTGTGTGTGTGTGTGTGTGTGTGTGTGGCTTTGTGCTCGCTACATAGTGAGGACCCAAAGACGTTTTCACCAACTGAGCGAGGACATCTTTGGAAAGTGAAGACATTTTTGGCCAGTCCTCACTCCTTCAAAGACCCTGGTTCAGGGTTAAGACATGGTTTTAAGGTCCAGGTTAGAATGTGTTCAGTCTAAGGGTAAAGATGTGTGTGTGTGTGTGTGTGTGTGTGTGTGTGTGTGTGTGTGTGTGTGTGTGTGTGTAGAGTAAACAATTCCACTTGTAGGCAGTATGGGGGAATATATATACACATTTGAATGCATAAGCATGTGTCAAACCCAGTCAAAAAAAGACATTAGAACGTCATATGTCTTGACCTTTAATGCAGCTCAAAGCTTCAGGAGACCACCGTTGTAGGATCTCAGGTCAGGTGTCTTCAGGCTCCATTAATCTGATTCTGAAAAGCAGTTTTGATGACGAAGTCGTTTTGTTTGCACATATTCCAATGCAGAAAGTGTTGACGCATGTTTGTGTTCTACTCCGTGCTTCTAGAGAGCTCTTCTCTTCACGTACTTTTTCTTAAATAACATTTAGACATTTTAGATGCAGCTGAATACATCACACACTGTAATAACTGTGACTTTTACATTACCCTCATTTTCCTTTGTTATCACTGATTCACTGATGAAAGACTGTTTAGACCAACCCACAGCAACACCGCAGAGGCATCAGTCTGTTATGCTCTATATGCACTATTGTCTGTCACTACAACGTCAGTATTACAAGTCCACGGTGTCTTTATCTCACTTAGACATTCACAGATTAAGTGAGAAGTGCATTTTGAGTTTACAGACCCAGCAAAGAGCAATAATACGATTCGTTTCAACATGTTGCTCTTGGTGACTAATACAAAAAATAACTTATTTTTCTTCTGTGTTCGGAGGAGCAAACCTCCCCGGTTTCATTGAAAAGTGCTCAGATGTGACAGAGGCTTAATGGCTTTTTCCCACAATCCTCACTGTTTTTCAAACGCCGCTGTTCGCTCCCGTCTTTTCTTCCTTAATTAAACATTTCTAAATTCCCCATTGAAGAGGCACACGTCGACGTCTCGCCCATTTAAAAACCTCCTCATTCTTTTGCCGTCGCGTTCCAACGCCAGCAAAATCCTCCCCGAACAGCCGCTCCGTGGAGAAACGGGCGGCGCAATTGGCTTCTGGATGTGAATTACCATATTTGGTAATAAAGTAACATGTTGTCAAACTGTTCCGCTCTGGCATAAGCTGCAGACCAGTCATGGAGGATATCCAGTCTCTAAGCGTGAGCTCAGAGGGTTTTAATCCCGGGCAAACTCAGCAAGCTCACCAGCGAGAGCGTGCGCCAGGAAAGAAAGCCTCCGAAACACGACAATGGACGGACGTGACACGGCGACTGCTCGAATAAATTACTTCTGTTCCGCGACGCCATAATGTGATAGGATGCTTTTTTTTTTTTTTTAAGAGCAGATGTGAGCTGTGTTAGTCAAACGTAGCAGATAGAACATTAACACAGCAATTAGACTTAATGGAGACTACGTTTGGAGGCAAATCGGTCCTAAAAAAAACCGATGCAAAATATAAGCAAATTAAAATTGTTCTCGTTTGTAACCCGTGAACAGAGCGCCATGGCTTGTTTAACATGTAACCTAACATCTCTCATCGCCTTCACTGAATTGTGCGGAATAATTTCCAGTTTAGATTTTAAACAGGCGACACACTTTGGGTTCTTTCAGCTCGCCGGTTAGACAGAAGTGAAATTAGATCAGTGAGGTCTGCTAAAAAAAGATTAGGACCGGTGTCGCGGGCCGACGGAGGCAGTCGATCGATGAACATTTTTTACTGCTGGAGTCGATTGGATCGGTAGAGATTCGGGGCAGGGCGTGGGTCTGGCAGAGGATGAAGGCTGGCCTTGCCCCCCCCCCTCCAGTTGATTTTGGCCCAGTCTTGATGAGCTCTGGGTGTTTTGGGACTCGGAGGTTACAAAGACAGTGCAGGTTGAAGTAGCCTTAATGATGGGGACGTTTACTTCTCAGTACGTGGTGAATGGTTTGAATTCCCCAGTCTTAATAGAACATATCAGTAACACTCTCACCGCCTCACAATATATTGCTCGGTGTACTAGAGTAAAGTAACTTTAGGCGTTTAAACACATGTGGGCGGGACAAACAAACAACACAAAAAATGCAAAAATACTCGCCTACGAATCTTACGTCTAGGGCTTTTATTGTGGTTCTGATCTCGTGTTCAGGACGTCGTGACATCACCTCAGAGGTCAAGGAGTGAGACACTGGATTTTAGCGTTACTGTCTGATGATACATTTTACAATTATATGTCAGAATCCCGCAATTTTAGAATACCACTTTGTGTACAGTAGTGTAGAGTTGTAAGGGGGGGGAGGAGTTGCTGGTTACCGAAGTGTTTTTCTGAATTCCTTTTAATCATATCAGTGCCCTTTACAATAGAAACACACATATCTCCTGGAAGATGTAACCTGTTTTTGGCCACCAGTTTAAATCATTTCTTTTGTTTTTGAGAAATTTAACCAAAGGCTTGTACATTTGACTTTTTATTAAAGAAGCAGATATTATCTAACAGATATTATCTTATTTTTATTGATTTTTAAACCAGAGATGAGGACTATCCAGGCTGTTGAAGAGCTCCGTCAGTCACCTGCCATTGTCTATGAAGGACATGAACTGGACTTCTAATTTAATCTCTATTGGCGACAGAAAGTTTAAGTTTAATTTAAGTTTTCCATGATCCCAGTGAGTCTGTCTGTGTTTCAGCAGAATAGGCCGAATACTCAGGCTGCTTGATTCGTTCGCCAGAGACACATTTTAATGAGCCGCTGTTCGTTTTTGACCCAAACTCCACTAATGAAGCCGCTCAGTGTTTAACGGGACACGAAGAGCGGCCGTAAAGACTTCTCACTGTGCGTATGAGCCAAACATTAAAGCGGGGGACTTGAATAAACCTTTCCTAAACATCCCCGTTTTACCATAAAAGCAGGAGAGCAAAGCGTCTATGAGAATCTTGTTGATGACATTCCCTCGTTCCCATGTTGCTGAGCCCACGGCGCACACTCTTTCTGCCCAGCATGTTTCTATTCATCAACGATGGCTGCCGCAGCCAGTGCAGAAGTGGCAGGAAGCCTACAGTATTTAAACCGAAGCCAGCTGATATATGATTTATGGACTCCACTTCCCTTTGTCAGCAAGTCATCCCGGTTATATTGTAGCGAGGGAAATGACTCATTAGATTAATTACATTGGAAGACACACATGTACAAGTCAATAAGCCTGATTAACTTACATTTGATCGATACACATTTACAAGCAACATGCCAATCTGCTGACCCTGGAAGAAAATGTTTGAGAACCATGGCCGCAATCTCAGGATTACTAAGTGTTCACGTCTCTCTTCGGGGCACAGTGCCCTTTTCCAGTCTGTGCATAATGGATGTCGGCGGCCAGCGTAGCTACTGTACCGTATGTACCTGAGCATGGGTCATGAATTATTGAACAAAAGGTGATTTTTGCAGAGTCAACAAGATGAGGTCCCAATACGGATAATCTGATGCAAACACAAAGTCATCATACAATGCATTGCTGGTGTTGTGGTGCACCGTAGCATGTGTGCCCTGCCACATATTCTCATAGGAAAAGCCTGAAATGGTTTTCTGCATGAGCAGAAATCAAACAGAATGTCACCTGTACGGCACGGGTGGATATCCCATGTGAAGAATTAATGTGCAGTTTTGGCGAACGCTTGATGTGCTCAACATGACTGATTCCCAACTGTATCAAAAAGTCACAGGGCAACTCATAAAAGTTTCACGTATAGCGACTGGCTGTACAGTGGATCTTTTGCCGTTGAATACAAGCACTCCCCAGGCAAAGCTTATGGGACGCTATCTATAAATCAGCAGAAAGAGACACAGGAAGAGGCGACCCTTAATAGCCGTGTGCGGCCCTAATGTGCTCTAAAGGATTGTGATGACGCTCTGGGATGTAGACACTGTTGTGAACTACGGCGGAGAGCTTTGAAAGCGTCGCGAATAAATGTCTGCAGAGGAGAAAAATATCTAAACATCGAGCAGCACACGCCGTAACAAACCTCTCTCCTCTGCTTTCAGTCTGTTCACAGTTCTCAAGAGGGGTGTACGCCATTTTCGGCTTCTACGACAAGAAGTCCGTGAACACCATCACGTCGTTTTGCGGGACGCTCCACGTCTCCTTCATTACGCCCAGCTTCCCCCTGGATGGGAATCAGCAGTTCATCATCCAGATGAGACCCGACATCAAGGGGCCCCTCCTCAGCCTCATCGAGTACTACAAGTGGGACAAGTTCGCCTACCTGTACGACAGCGACCGAGGTAAGTCGTCTTTCTCAGATCTGGCTCCACAGACGTTACCGCTGATGTTGAGTCTAATGGAATACACATGTGGCTAATAGCAGCGCAAGACATCTCGTCAAATACCAACGCCTGTTCAGTGGCTCTAAGCTTCAAACTATGACGCTCCGGGTTCCCCTCTAGCATCGGTCTTGGACATGTCAGGGAATGTCTTTTTAACTTTCAACAACTTGGTTAGTAAAGCCATAAACCTAATTGGTTAGGCGTAGGAAAAGGTCGCAGTTTGGGTTTAAATAATGCCGTTTGTCATGTAAAATATGTACTTTTGTTACATCAATGGCAGTTAAGCAGGCTGCGTGTGTTACATAACAAAATGAAAGAAGTAAACTTTGATTTGGTTTCACACGGAGGTGACGGTTTGACCTCCTGCGATCCAAAGATCGCCTTCAAACCGCTTCCTTCAGCACAAACACAGCATATGCAAAACACAGTGACTGTACGCCTGTAACAGGTAAAGCCAGGTAAAGGGCTTTTTATTTGGGGTTTCTGACAAAGAGCTTGTCACATACAATCAAGTATAGCACCTCCTGTGTTTGGGGAGTGTGTTTTCCGTGATGTCGAGGGGAGGCCAGGCAGTCGTCTTTGACCTACAGCAGAGGTGACGTGCCCTGCAGTTGTGGACTTCCACGCTCGTTCTACGAAAGAGGCGTGATTTGTTCGCCTTATGCGTTTATGGAATGAACAACTGGCTTCAGAGCTAAAGGTTTATTATGTAGTTAAATTATAGTAGACAGAGGAGAAATCTATATGAGGACAGCTAGTTCAATATCATTGAGTCGTACCAAAGGAGAATATTTAAATGCAAAACAGGATCTGTCGTTACTTTCTTTTGATCGTGTTTCTATGTAATTTAAGTATATATAATAATAGTATATATATATATATATATATAATATATAAAAAATATATTACAGAAAACGCCCATAACTGCTCCCCAATGAAAAAAAGAAAATAATAATAATAATAAGTTGTGTGTGGGAGGCAGAATATTAGATTTGTGGGATTTGGGGAGTTGACGTTTTCCAATAACTTTATGTGCAATTTCCAAAAATGACGACACTCCTCCAAACAGGTAGGCTATTGTTTAAGCGCTAACATTTAAATATTCAAAGATAAGTTAATTATTGCTGTTTCACATTTGCATATTAGGGGAGGGCATTACTGTATTAGTCCCAAAAGCCATACAGGAAGTGATAACGGTGGAATGTTTCACTTACAGTTATCTACACACACACACACACACACACACACACACACTGGTTAGTATGGTGATTATGTGGTCACTGCCTCGAACTCAATGTCAAGCATCACCAACCTCCTGCTCTGTTAATTGATTCGTATCGTTATTACACTAATTACTCGTCAGTCTGCACATTTTAAGAGAAATCCTAAGTTTCCTTCTCGGCTCAGCCTGTGAGTGCTCCTGTGATAAGATCACGCACTGATTCAATGCAAGATGGAAATGATCCACCCTCAAGCTGTAATACCCAGACTTCATATTCAAATCTACTCCTTCTCTATTCTCTGATTCCTCTCGTCGGTGATTCTGTTTTTTTTTTCAATTTGAGATTGATGTAAGTCTGGGAGTCTTTTAATGCAGCAGATGTTTAGCTGTCTGACTGGTTCTTCACATGCTTTATCAGTCTTCACATTCTAGCTTTTAGCATCTGGTGTCTGAACGTCACACGACACGGTGTGTACAGTGTAAAGGCGACAGCGCCAGAAGAGGCTAAATACAGTAACACAATGGCTCTTTGTGCGTTATATCTCTCTCTCTCTCTCTCTCTCTCTCTCTCTCTCTCTCTCTCTCTCTCCGTCGTGTCACTCATTCCGTTGTGTCATCTGCTAATTGTGATTCGGTGACTTGTGACCTTGGAGAACAATGCAGCCTCCCGCGGCACAGAGGGACTGTCCAGCGCTGACGCGGAAATCTCCTCCAAAGATAGTGTTCCATTGTATTTAAATTGAACCGAATTAAAACCTCAATCGTATCCAGTTACAGTGGAATTACACTATCGCGTCTTTTCTCTTTTCTTTCATTCTAATGGGGATGTTCGGCTTTCAGGTTACACTTCTTAAGCCCCGTTTTTTTTACTTAAAATCATTCATTATTTTTATTTTCTGCACACTGAAAGGAAGGAGTTTCGGGATAACTTCCAAAAAGCACTTTGCGGGTGTTGAATGATTCTTGACGAAACCCCAAAGATGGCTTACGAGAAATCTGACTAATATACAGAAGTGGGATCTCTTCCTATACACTAGTGTTTAGGCTGAATGCTGTGCAGTACCAATGGTTTAGGAGGGATTTAGTGCATTTCTGCTCTGTATTAACTTTAACTTATTGTTTGACATCACTTACCACACATGATCTATTTACAGTATCCCCCAATATGCTATATCTTCATTCTCAGGTTTTTTCTTCCTCTTCTCCCAGAATGCATTGCTAATCCTCCCGGTCAGCCTTGCCCCGACCGACTGTCAGGTTCCAAACCCGCTGTTTTCGCTCATTCCTCGTGCTAACGCTAGTTCTGACCCGCTGTCGCTGCCGTACGTCCGCGGTGGCACCAAAGGGGCCCTGTTGTGCATATTTCATCATTGCATGGCTGTTTAATTAGGTCAGTGTGATCCACTCATTCCCATGGCAACAGAAGTGTGGAGAGAGACACAGAGAGAGAGAGAGAGAGAGAGAGAGAGAGAGAGAGAGAGAGATCGCAAGTGACTGAGCGAGTCAGAGACGGAGCCGAGGAAGACGAGGCAGTGGAGTCGCCACTGGTTATGATGAATTCTATTTGCACATTGAGACTATTGGCTGCTGCTGTCAGCTGTTGTCAGTCAGTCAGCTTAGATGATGGATGTACTGTATGTGGGCGTATGAGGCACAACTGAGCGTTGTGTTTCTGCATTCCTTTAGCTCACTGAATGAGACATGTTCTCTTTGATGGTGTATTGCTGCCACTTAGAATAATAGCTAATAAACAAAGGAAGGAAGCAAAGAAACGGAGTCTTTGATCAACTTTACGACAGGGAATTGTGTTTGATTCTGCGTTTGACCGTTTACACTCAATTTCAATGTTTGATGTCTTTTTAAGTAGTGAGACCCCTCGCAGACAAACGGTCCAAAACGTCGTCTTTCATCCATAACCTGGATTTACGTTTGGTTGTCTAGTCAGTTAAAGCTGCTTTAACTCAACACAGTCTCACCGCAAAAAAAAAAAAATCATATTTATGCAACAAAACCACTTCAGAGTTGGACTTGAAATATATATGCGTACAGTTAGATTCAGGCAACAAAACCAGCTAACTACTGCTAAATCACATAGTATATTCATCTTGAAGGCTTGAACAGACGCTCCATTTAAATCAACAGTGGATCAAATGACTTTGTGTTTGTGAACAGAGTAGTGAGTAACTCATCGGATGCCGTCGTCCCCCCCTCAGCTCTACGGAGCTCTCTGAGGGGAACCAAGCTTGCGAGTGTGGGCGGATCGCCTTTAATAACTGTGGCTGTGCAGCCATTTTGTTTTTGTGGCTATGGCTTTCAGCATCTTACCTGTATGTATCCATTTGCATGTTGCATGCAAATTCAAAGAATTGAAAAAGTAAATTACCATTTCCACATTGAAGTTACTACTGCAGCACTACTGCCTATAACCACTTACCAGTTTACCTTTTCGTGGCGCTTCAGTTGTTGGTTGGTGGATTATGTTCTGTGTACCTGGGGAATGATGTTCAACCTTTACCACTGTGGATGTGTCAGGAAACAATAGCTTGAAGCAAGCATACGAAGCCGTTATTGAATCGCTTTCCTCGATGCATTATTTATGAGCCTTTATTTGCCTCATTTGAATAGTTTTCCATCATATTTTGCATACGATCATACAGTCACACACGTCGACTCGTCGAGATGCTGCTGATCGAGGAGTATTAAGCTAAGCTGCATGTGTGATCACGAGGGAACAAATGATCTTCTCACTCGGATAAAGGAAGTTATGGTTTATTGTTACTCCACCGTCACAGTTGTGATTATCTCTATGCTTTATCAAATTGACGAATAAAAAAAAAAATGCCATTTTGCATACAGTTCATGGGTCTGGTTTCTCCCCCTGACCTTTTAAATTCAGTGCAACTTAGTGGCAAATGGGAAATCGCATCAGTACAACGGCAGCGCTCCGCCTGTTTAAACGGACGGCACAATGTTGGCTGCAAGCCAAGACACAACATATGTCTCATTCTAAAGAGGAGCGATAACAAACCGCTCTAATCCGAGGGGAATGCGCTGAACACGGCAGTCTTTGAACTGCAGAGGAAGCCGGCGACGCCAAGTCTCCGCTTGAGTTCTGTATTTAGAGGGTTTTTATTATTTATTATTATATCACAAGGTTCATTGTACAGATGGACGGATTAATATCTCGAATAAACTGATGGAGAAAGAAATCCAAAGCAATGGCGTAGTGGTCTAGTGGCCTTCTGATTGTTTTGTGGTATTAAACTGATTATACTCCTCAGTGGGCAACATGTTTACAATCATATCTTAGCTGGCCACCAGTAGAGCTTACTGTACTGGGGTTAAGTTCAGAGTTGGAAGGCTGTGTGAACCATGAAGCTTCACTGTGAGGAAAGGACTCCTGGGGGGGGGGGGGCGGCTGCGCAGGGCTAAGCTAACGTTAGCGGTGTGATGTTCAGTGACTTTCCTCAAGTTGTTGGCTGGCTGCTCGTAAACCAAAATGCACCATGGTCCATCTAACGGGCGTGTAAGTGTGAAGGCACGTTTGAAGGAGTGACGATTCTGTGACGCTTATATAAGTGAGGTAGTTATCAAATAATAATGCACGCAGCGCAAGATGCAAAGACTGTGGCTGCACCGATGTGAAGCTCTGGGGAGTTTCCCTCTGTAGCATGCATATTTAATAATCTCTTTAGATCATTTTTTTTTTTGGACCTCATTATCCAAACAGATGATGTCACGACGATAAATAAACGTCTATTTATATTCTTTGACCAATACACAGTTTTCCTTTAATCAAACTGTGTCGGCACTACTTTACATTACTCTCTTGCTGTGAGCAGGAGACGCTAACATGAGTATTCATTTACAATAGTGATGAGGCTGCGACAGCCCTACTCTCATACAGGCCCATTGGTCAAAGACACTAATCATTCAGAGAATTATCATTGAACCGTCGCCACCGTTAACGTAGAATCAACCTTTACGCTTACACTTTGCTTTTGTCCTCTATGTATCGTCTCTGTAAATCGCTACTCTGAATTCAAATGATCTCATTTAATGAGCATTGATGAAACAGTCACATTTAAACCACACTATAATGACCTTACTGTAATTATGATGTATAGTTCATTCGGATAAAACTGCAAGTCCCCGTTTTCCTCCCCACCATCATAAAACCATCGCTGCATCGCACAGGAATTGATTACATCTGTAATTCACCTCCCGGTAGCGAGGAAAAAAAACGCTCAACCTTCCTATCAAACGGCCCTCTGCAGACCAGGGGTCGATACCAGAGAGATATTCAGCTGTGAAAACGAGATACGAACTGTAGCCTTTGCCTTTTAATAGACTTTGCTTCAGATTGATGGAAAGGTGCTACATGTAATTGATTTTGAAAACTACAGCGTGTTCTTTAATGTATCCTCTTTTTTTTTTGTTTTATTGGTTTTGGAGTAAAGACTGAAGCAGGTGAGCTCATAACAGGGTATTGATGTAAAAGATTGTTTAATCAACGCTCAGCCGCTTCGACGGAGGACAGGGAGAAGTCGCTCCAGGCGCAGTGCTGCCATTAAACACATTCAGTCATGTGAGGGATGAGGGAGGGGTGGAGAACGCCTACACCTCCCCCAAAGGCCAAGAGGAGGGAAGGGACACGCGTCAGTCCATTCTTGACTTTAATCTCCATTAAAGGTCTGTTTACTTGCTTGGACCGGAGCTTTCAGCCACACCCTGCATCTGCAGAAGAAGTTTGCTGAGCTGTCATGGAAATGTAACTCTTCATAATTTCGACACCCATTTATTAGTATATGTGTATAACTGCTGATGATGCACTTTCAGTTGGCTGATTGAGCTTGACGGTTCACACGTGACTTTGTAAACAGTGAACGTCTTACGAATTACGAGAAGTGATTAAAATAACGGAAGGCTTGAACGTCTGTAGCTCAGCTGAGGAATCTTCTGATGGAGGCTGTGGTTTATGGTGAAAAAGCTTAAAGTGGACCTTGAGTAAACATCTCAAAAATGGCCTTCAAACATAAATCAAGCGTATAAAACTTTTGGTATTGGTGCATCGTAGTGTACCGTCAGACCCATTTGCCTCCCACATGTTGGTCCGGTTCATACCAGAACACCTGTGAGTCATCCTGATGAGCTCCTTACATAAGGCATTCAGTCTCTGCGCATTTAAACCCTTCGGATGTTTTACAGACAGTCGATAGTCTGAATTGAAAAGAACCATGTTTACCCATGCCTTTGAATCAGTCTTGTCTGACTCATTTGTTTTGAGTTTATTTTTCACATCTTTTCTGGTGTGTGTGCTCTGTTGCCGTGACTTTCCATCTTTGTGGCCACTTCTAAAAGTTACAACAGGACACACAGAAGATAATACACAACCAAAAATTACCCCATTATTAGAAAGCTGGTTTCAAGGAAATGGGAAAGGGCAACAAAGAAGAGACAAGGATCCTGTGCAGAAACACAATGCATGGAAACCTTTGTATTCTACTCAGACCAGAGAGAGTATGAATCCTGTTTTAACTCCACTTTCCGTCCTCAGGCCTGACAACGCTGCAGGTTGTTCTGGACACGGCGGCGGAGAGGAAGTGGCAAGTGACGGCGATCAACGTGGGAAACCTGAAAGACGAGAGGAAGGACGAGGCCTACCGCTCTCTGTTCCAAGATTTGGAGAACAAGAAAGAGAGGAGGGTGATCCTGGACTGTGAACAGGACAAAGTCAAAGACATCATGGAGCAGGTAAAGAGCTCCGTGCATCATTCTGTTCACGTTCACTGAGAACCGACAGAAGGAGTTTCCCCTGGCGTGATTTAGACGGCTCCGGTTGTCCAAATTGAACGACGGTTAGCAGCAGGGATTTTACTGTTGTTGTGTTGTCTTTCTTTGATACGTCAGTCAGTGAAGCAGTTTTGTATTTCGAGCTAGGCGCACTGGGATTCAGGTAAAGGAATGTGGGATGCTGCTGCCTGTTTTCAGCTGTTGGAACAAACAATGCACTTACTGCAGCAGTCTGCTCTCAGGAGACAGACTGACAGACTGTTGCTCAGTTTTTTTTTTTACTTTTCCATTCCACATTTGGCGTGTGAATGGAATTTAAGATTGCGTAGACCTGGGTGAGGCCGACCTCTGGTTTGATGGAAACTCAAGGAGGCTAGTAGTCTTATGATCCTTGACTATCAGAAACATGGAGGGACACAATGGAGGGAACAACAGTTCACATGCAGACTTTTTGTCTGCTTCAATCTATTAGCGTCTCACTTTTTTTTTTACAAGACAGGGTTTTGATTCCACCGCCGACCATGAAGGCCTCTGGTTGGGTTGCTTCTGATATGATACACTGAGTGGTGCCAGAACATATTTCCAAAGATATGAGAATGCAAAATATGAACCATTGCTTTGGTATTTTTGAGGATTATATTTCTTCCTTTTTTGTCTTTTCCATCATTGTTGATTTTGTGTTTTCAGTGTTGCATTAGAACACTTGAATTATCACCTAAAAGTGAGACCATGTGACTGTCGGTCATGATGGTTAGAGCGTAGGGGAAGTCAGAGAACTGACTCATTGATGACACAGCAATATCAAACTAACATTAGCTAGCATTAGCTACATTAGCAACCATAAGCTACAGGTCTTACCAGACCAAAGCAAACTAAATAAACCACAACTTAGTCAAACCAAACCAAGACACTTGAACTACTACGAAAAGAAAACTTGGTTTTTACAAGCAAGCCTATACTTGGTTCACTCTTCTTTGTATCTCGTGATCAGCAATTTGAAAACAGCCAAGAAGACAAAGACACAAGTCGAAATCTCATTAAGTGTGAATAGAATCAAGAGGTGTAAATAACACTTGGAAATTATCTGCAGTATTTTTTTTATTGGTTTTATGCAGGAAGTGCTAACAACCCTATTGTCCTTTAATTTGTCCTGCAGGACAAAACGTGTTTTTTCAGCTAAAATATGTGCATTTGATAAAAACAACGTTGTCACATGGACCCGGCAGCCCGGCAGATGTTGAAAGGCACCATAACAATTGCACTAATTGTTCATTCAGGCTGTAAACAAAACTGCAATTAAACGGCAAAACAGAGGCGCATAAACAAGTTATATTTACTTCACTTCCTACCCAGGAGAGAGAGGCTTATCGATTAGCATTTAAAGCGTGCCAACGTCTGTTTAACCGAACGCCGAATGAAATCAATGCCCTCCGCCTCGGTGCCTGTTTATCTGGGAGAAACAGAATCCGTTCAGGTGGAGGTTTTTTTTTTTTTATTTTGCTTCGCGTCAAAGACATTTACGTGGAAGATACAAGACGTTATTATTCAAATCTGCCTCAAGTAGCGGCCCTGACAAACGGAGGTGCCAGTCAAGCGGCGGGATTAGTTTCAGGTGTGTCACTTATAAGCGGGACAGAAACGCAGCATAGCTGATGTATTTCTGTTATTTTCTGCTTCTCTGCTCCACTGATAAGGAAAACCGTTTGGTTTTTTTTGTACCCTGGACTGTCAGTTAGGGTTGCAGTGTCTGAATATAATGGTCGATTGGTTTTCATTACATTTATGATTGCCTTATCTCCGATTATCAGACTCCTGGTCCATTCCATTTTCAAAAATAATAATGATAACATACAGCTTTGAAATGGCTATTAATCATATGCTGAGTCATTTTAAAAGAAAGCCAAAATTGGCTGCTTTCAAAACCCTTTCTAATGCCGTCGTGTTAGACGTGTGTCTTTATGCTTCGTGTGTCTCGTCGCCCTGCAGGTCATCACAATTGGCAGACACGTTAAAGGCTACCACTACATCATCGCCAACCTGGTAAGTGGTCACAACGTCTACATCTGTTCAAAGATTGTGTCGTCGCTTCCAAAAAACATACCATCCCGTGTCTTCATTTGTTTTGTTGTCAGGGTTTCATTGACGGGGATCTAACCAAGATCCAGTACGGCGGCGCCAACGTGTCGGGCTTTCAGATCGTTGACTTCGACGATCCTTTGGTGTCGAAGTTTGACCAGAGATGGGAGGCCCTAGAAGAGAAGGAGTATCCCGGTGCCGACAATAAAATAAGGGTGAGCTTTCTTGTTGGATTGTTGGGCGAAAATATCTGTGCCTCGTTTGCTCTAATGTAAGTAAAAGTGTGCCGTTTGCATCTGCATTATTAATAAACACCTCTCGAAGTGAAGATGCCTATGCACTGTCACACTTACGCACATACATTTTCCCATGAGCTGAGTTTTGGCATTTACATTCATCATTTCATTTGCATGCGATGTAATTGAAATGAGGATGTTATGATAGTTACCGCCTCTCCTTGTCCTTTGATGTAACTAATATAGTACCAGCTCTCTCTCTCTCTCTCTCTCTCGCCTCCCACTCCTCCTCTCTAAACTACTCGCTGTAAACTTCTCACATTGAAACATGAGCCATCGGCAAACAATATTCTCCCACAGTCTGTCTGCGAAATTGTCAAAGTTCAAGATCTGTTTTATAGCCACACAGCTAGGGCTGCTGCAAGTGGTTCAAGTCTGGGTAGAAAAATCACTCTGACATTTACAACTCAGAACAAACTAGTGCAGCGCATACCGTAAATACAGCGGGAAAAACAGAATACCACCAGACATGAGGCTATAAAATACACTCTAATTAGGACACGATGCTTAAATGCCAAGCAGGAGGAACAGAGGGCGTGTTGTTTGTGTGTTTAGAACTTCAGAGGAGGATATTCATGTTGGTCCTCGCTGGTTGGCAAGTTGAATTTAATGGCACAACTTGGAATTAAAGCCTCTTTTGTCAACTAATTATTCAAACCCTAAAAAAAAAAAAATTGACGAGGCGAGGTTGCGTTCAAGGTCCGTGCTTTGACTTGAGGCGCAGACGTGACACGTCCTGTGTCCTCAAGACGTTGAAGAATAATATGTAGAAGCACGGATGCGGCTGAGAGAAGTCACAAAGCCACCCGCAGTGAAGTGTCTCATTCCTGCTAATTGAGACGCCGCGGATTTGTTCTTTTTGCCCAAATGGAATGAGGTTTTTTTGGGAATGCTGCCCAGCCATAACAAGTGACAAAAACAATAACTGTGTCCCGGAGGCTCTCACTCAACACCAGTGTTAAGATCTTTTGCTTCTCATCTATTCGGTATCCTTTGATATGAAGCAACCTTTGGCTGCACTGGTAAACACGAGCCGCCTGCACAGTCGGCAGTTTACTCACATCCATTTTGTGATTTCTTGGTCTTAAAGTTCCAAAATGTAACTCCGTCACTGCTTCAAAAGAAAACTGTTACATCTTGAAAGGATGAAGACTATCTCCAGTTGTGGATTTGATGCTCTTTTTGCATATTTATGGTTGGAGGTTCAACTCAATCTAAACCACTGAGCAGGAAATAAGCTACATCACAGCGTAGGAGAGAGTTACCTTCATTCCTACCTCTCTGACAACCTCATTCCCAACTTTCTGTTCCCATTGTTCCGCTCTAGTACACGTCAGCGTTGACCTACGACGCCGTGCAGGTGATGACGGAGGCCTTCCGCTACCTGCACAAGCAGCGCATCGACTTCACCAGGAGAGCCAACAATGGCGACTGCCTGGCCAATCCCGCTGTTCCGTGGGCTCAGGGAGTGGAGATCGAACGCGCGCTGAAACAGGTAACGCGTTACACGTACACACACACACACACACACACACACACATCCTTTTGTTGGCGAAGCCTTGTTGCCGTGGTAACAGCAGATCCCCCTCAGGAAATGCACGAAACACCCACAGAAAGCGCTTCATATTGAAAGACTGAGAGTTTTCACCGTGCTTAAGATATGCTGACAGCAATTCTTCAGAAGAGACACAGAGGTCTACCCACAGACTCGGTCCTCTGAGCTTCGGATGGAGATTAGCTTCAGTCCTGCTGAGAAATGAAGCTCGACAGACGAAGTGAAGCCATCGTGTTGTTTGGTTGCAGTTACGGGATCTGAACTCTGCCTTTTAAGCCAGGAGCAAGTGGTACAAGATCTCCCTTGTAGATCTCATTGTGTAGGAAACCGTGTTTCCTACACAATGACTTTCCCATACAACTAAACTGTGCTCTCAATTATCTTTCAAAGGGTTTAGTTAGGTGTTGGCAACACATCTGCTTGGTTCAATGAAGTAAAAACGTGATGGTTAGCCTTAAAACAGAAATGCAGCTAAAGGTACCCATATATTATGTTCATGTGTTGTGAGAAATGGAATCCATGCGACATGTTTTTGAGACTTCCAGAGTGTTTTGGTAAAAGCACTGCATTTAAACACAACTGATTCAACAAGAAAAACTCCACAGGATACCTATAAGCTTCCTTCTGGTCCTTCCTGTTGTGGCCCATTTATTATTTAAGTTAATCAGAGAAGAGATGGAAAATATTTTCCAACGTTTCTCCACACACTCGTGTCTTTCTGCTGCTTTGTAGCTGGGCGTGAAACACCATTTTGAAGTCATTTGGATCTTGGCACCAAGGCTGGAATCGCATCAAATCAGGGGTTTTACGGCAATGCAGCGCAGGGTTGTGTGGAAGTCTCACTAAGTTGCCCGTTGACTTCAATCTACTGCACAACAATTAACGTCTTCCCGTTTCCTCGTGGCTGGGCTGTACAGATGTGGATCACCAGTTACGCAGCCACATCAGCATGATATAGGGTTGCATTTCTCCAAAAGTTTATTCTGTTTCAACTTAAGAAGAGTTCAGAGACTTCTCCCATGCCTCCTTCTACTTCAACTGACATCCGACTAATTGTTTCCAGAAGAATGCAGAATGACGAATTATGCAAAAATCACATGAAACTGTTGTCATGCGACTGAGCAATCGTTGTGTACATGCTGCGTCAGCCAGGTTGCAGATGTCACGTCGTAAAGGTTTGATTTTCCGTTCTCTAAGGTTCGTGTGGAAGGCCTGACGGGAAACATTCAGTTCGATCAGCACGGCAAGCGAGTCAACTACTCTGTGAACATCATGGAGCTGAAGACCAACGGTCCCGTAAAGGTCGGCATCTGGATGGTTGAATACGTATTTAATTGAATATAACTGTGTGTTTTTTTTTTAATCTTGTGGATGGTTTGACTTTGAGACTCAAGATTAATCTCACTCGTTACATGGACGTTATTGTTTTTCCTCCCAACAGATTGGATACTGGAATGAAGTTGACAGAATGGCTGTCACCAAATCGGATGTCTTCGCAAATGACTCAACGGGAATGGAAAACAAAACAGTTATTGTCACCACCATCTTGGTAAATATCAGAATATATGATCGTGTAACTTATACGTTAGTATACCAGGCTACTACTCTCTTCTGAAGTATTCGGTTTGTGTTGGACTAGTGCGCCTCATGATGACGCCTCAGCCTGATCTGAAACCCGTGTTTTTGAAGCTGCGTTTAACGTTGTAATTTCAAACCTCTTGTGTTGAGTCCTGTTCTCTGTTTTGTTTTTTTTGTCTCTGTCCTCCAGGAAGCTCCGTATGTAATGCTGAAAAAGAACTCTGACCTTTTTGTAGACAATGAGCGCTACGAGGGTTACTGTGTAGATCTGGCCGCGGAGATAGCGAAGCACTGCGGCTTCAAATACCAACTGAAAATCGTGGGGGATGGGAAATATGGAGCCAGAGATGGAGAGACCAAAATCTGGAATGGGATGGTTGGAGAGTTAGTGTACGGGGTGAGTTGTCTTCATCAAGAGGTCACTTAAGTCCTATTTAATCCCGCATGCCACTCATTCTGTTGTCCTTTTTGTCCTGTGGTTTGATAGAAAGCAGACATCGCAGTGGCTCCTCTGACCATCACGTTGGTCCGAGAGGAGGTGATTGACTTCTCCAAACCCTTCATGTCTCTGGGAATCTCTATCATGATAAAGAAGCCTCAGAAATCCAAACCAGGAGTCTTCTCTTTCCTGGACCCGCTGGCCTACGAGATCTGGATGTGTATCGTCTTTGCCTACATCGGTGTCAGCGTGGTGCTGTTCCTCGTCAGCCGCTTCAGCCCGTACGAGTGGCACACTGAAGAATACGAGGACGGGCAGATCCAGACCAACGAGTCGACTAACGAGTTTGGCATATTTAACAGCCTCTGGTTCTCCCTTGGAGCCTTCATGCGCCAAGGCTGTGACATCTCACCTAGGTAGGTCAGAAACAGCATCCAACTGCAGCCATATTCTCTGTTTAACTCACCAAAAATAATGTGTGACTTCATGCATTTACTGCTTGGATTGTAAGTGTGCTTCACGTTTCAAAGAGATTATTGGCAACTGTAATCTTGCAAATTGCGAGTCAACTAAGTGTATCTTTTTGCTCTTCTAGCGGTGTGTTGGTCCAACACTTTAGTTCACTAGTGAAGTATCAGTAGATTTGTAAAGAGGTTGATTAACTTTGACAGTTCACTCACATTTCCATCTACGCCAACGGGTCTACTTTTCAACCTTACGACACTTTAGTCAAATAAAGGACATTTCTGAAGCTGCTTACTGTCAGCCACAGATGCACCTACTCTCACATTACTGTTCAGGAGCTAATGTGAGCAATAATCACATGCTAAATAGCCCGTCATACTGAAATGATAAATTTGAGCATGTTAGCGTGACAAATGTGTTGAACATCTGCATCCATACATGTTGACATTCTAGCTGTATGTTAACAAGGTACTGTTACACGTATGTACCTTTGCTACTGCACATCAAATAAACTGCTTTGATTCAGCTGACAATAACTTTGCTTCTGCTGCTACACAAAAAAAAAAAAAACCTCTTTCTTATTTCTGTTAAATTTCTTCAGAAACAAAGACAAATTAGTCCTTTCAGTATTTAGTCATCCATGTCGTTTTCTGGTTGCTAATGACCTTTACAAAGTTTCAGGGCCACTGGCAGTACTGAGGATATGTCAGCGTGTTCAGGGTCAGTGTTGGTAGGAGAAGTCCTGCTCTTGTATTTAGTATTTCCTTCGTACACATCCCGTAGGTCGCGTTGGGGTAAATGCTGCTTCTTCATAAATGTAGTGTCAGATGAACTTCTGTATGTGTAGATGTAATAACTCGTGAGAGGAGGCACTTGTAAGGAAGTTTTGAGTCACGTATTCCGCAGAGATGAAAGATGATTCAACGTGTCTCATCCCGGTGATGTGAGAGGTGTCAGCATGACTCCAGATCAGCAGACAGTGTTGTATAGTGCTACTGTATATATATAGAGTTAGATTATTTCTGTCCTCCGTTGTTTAAAATATTTGTTGAGCTTAGAGGTTATTAAACCCCAGACAGAACTCCAACATATTACTTTAAGCATAGATGTTGTGGTAAATCATCTTCACCGGTCTTTGTCTTTGTGTTCACGAGTGAACACGTCTTCATTTGGTTTTTTTCCCGATAGATCTCTGTCTGGACGCATTGTCGGTGGCGTTTGGTGGTTCTTCACTTTAATCATCATCTCGTCCTACACCGCTAACCTGGCCGCTTTCCTGACCGTCGAGAGGATGGTCTCTCCCATCGAAAGCGCAGAAGACCTCGCGAAGCAGACTGAGATAGCCTACGGGACCCTGGACTCCGGCTCCACTAAAGAGTTTTTCAAGGTAAGAGATGCCGTCTTTGTATTCTGCACCTCTGGAAACGAGGCTGCAGGTTTTTTAGCCTCGGCAGCTGAGATGCTCCTTACTTCACTTCTCGACGAAACGTGCTCCTCTGCTGAAAATGCAACTAGGTGCAGAAAGTGTAGTCTTCCTTGAAGGGGTATCTTTCGCCCCCCTTCCGCCAAGAAATACATATTATAATAGTAATGTTATGCTTTGAAGCAGTAATACTCCATCATCCCTCTATGTATGCAAGTGTAAACGTAGCTCACGTTCATGTTCGAGGGCCCTCTCCACCTAAACGGTGTGAGTAATGCAGCCTCCTCCTATAGACAGAGCGATCACGTCTCAATTGGACCTCAATGTGGACACTGACTGTAGACACATGAATCAATACCAGAGGTAAACGTAATCAGGTTAAATCATATCTAGAAACGAGACAAACGCTAAATGTCAGGTGTAAAGAAGTCAATGTGCTTGGAAGCTCTTATGACCCGATCGCACTAACAGCAGGTTCTTCTACTTCTATTGTTTCTCCAAAACAGCGCTCAAAAATCGCCCTCTTTGACAAAATGTGGACATACATGCGCAGTGCGGAACCCTCTGTGTTTGTGAAAACCACAGCCGAGGGGGTTCTGAGGGTCCGCAAGTCCAAGGGGAAGTACGCCTACCTGCTGGAGTCCACCATGAACGAGTACATCGAGCAGCGGAAACCCTGCGACACCATGAAGGTGGGAGGCAACCTGGACTCCAAGGGCTACGGAATCGCCACGCCGAAAGGATCCTCATTAAGGTGGGTGGAATAGTATAACAATGTGTCCAATGTTGTTATAGTATCCCACCTACCCTGATGTAGCTTTGCTTATTTGTCTCTGGTTTGTATAAGGAGATGAGGTAAAGCCCCTTCCCCTTCAAATTCTTTAAAAACCCATTGCAATTTATTGTAAGTCGATAAATTGCAAAAAAAAAAAAAATGTTTTTTTTATATATATATATATATACATATACATATATATATTTGAATAATTGACAAATTTGCTGCAATAGTTTCCCAAATTGTTATTGTTAATGCTTCAGAGTGTCTCATCCAGGCTGGATTTCAGCCGGTTGTTTAAGACGTATTATACATAACTACTCATATTAATGAGATTTTTAGAATTTTGATTTGAAACTTTTCTATTGCTTCACCCATTTAATCTAAATTGATATTTCTCTCCTATAGTCTTTCTGTCTAGTACTGTCCTAGCTTATGTCTTCTTTCCATGTTTCTATATGCTTAACATGTTGCCTTGTTGTTCTGCCCTCTTTCTCATTTGAATGATTAGTTTGTATATTTCTGAT